>NW_024396366.1:15756279-15896651 GCF_016617805.1 Bactrocera tryoni | reverse complement strand
GGGAGGAGATAACCATGTAGCAGATTTTTTAAGCAGAATCAATTCTGATACTCATGAAATAAACGTAGGTAATGATGACAGTTCAAGCTCTTTAAATAATAACGCAAGTGACAATACAATTTCAATGCATTCCCATGCTGATGATAGAAGTTATTACATTGGCATTTTAGACACAGTAGTAAATAGATTTCCTGTTCAAATAATTTTTACAAACATTAAAAGTAAAGAATTTGAAATTATAAATAATAAAAAAAGATTTACATACATCAGTTTAGAAGATCTTAGTAATAATTTAGAAGAAATTTTAGAACGAAACATTCAGGTTCAAAAATAGGAATTTATACAGACCTCGACGATGAAAAATACAATATTTTACAACAAAAAATTGTAGATATATACACAAATAAGCCAAATTTCAAATTTTTCAGATGTTCTTACAACGCAAAAGATATGGCTTCAGAAAACGAAGCATTTAGACAAATTCATATGTACCATAAAAATGAAACAGGTCACACTGGTATTAATGAAAACTACGAAGGATTGAAAAAAATTATGTATTATCCAAATTTAAAAACTTTGATACAGAAGTATATTAACAATTGCGATACCTGCAATAGAATAAAATACGATCGCAAACAAGTGAAACCTAAGTTCGCAATGACCGAAACCCCAAAGGATAAGAATCAGATCATACATATGGACATTTACACGAATTCAAAATCTAATTTTTTAACATTTATAGATCGTTTCTCAAAATTTGCAACTGCCTACTACCTTGAGGACAGAAATAACCAAACAAGAATTGAGAAACTAAGACAATACCAATCACAGAAAGGACATTTTGAAACATTGATTACAGACAACGAAATTAAAAGCGTAAACATTAGGGATTACCTAAGAACAGAAAATATAAAGTTACATCTAACAAAACCAAATAATCATACTGGAAACGCCTACATTGAGAGGTTGCATAATACACTAACTGAAAAAATTAGATTTTAAATATAGAAAATAATTTATTAGGCATTAAAGACAAAGTAAGCAAATCCATTGAATACTACAATAATTCATACCATTCCATTACAAAAGAAAAACCAATTAATGTGGAATCAGGAAATTGTAATAAAACAAATATATACACAAAAAAAATTAATGAAAAGGAAAGGTATTTGAATAAAAGAAATCTGCATAGAGAAAATTATCGAGAATACAGGAATAAAGGCTACATTAAAAATTATAAAAATGTTCGTCATAAAGAACAACCGCAGTTTATATTTAATGAACTGAATAATATACATGCCAAAAATATTAAAAGAAAATATAAATTTCATGACAAATTTAACATACAAGAAATTACCTAAAACAAAAAAATCAATAAATGAATTACAAACACAAAGAGAAAATAATAATTTAATAGATATATATGTAAAAGCCAAAAAAAAAAAAATTAAAAAAATGTAATGGATATACATAAGTATGTAAATTTTTGATTTATTTAATTATTAAAAAAATCCGCTTGTATTAATTCTATTAATAATTACGTATGATATTATATCACAATTCATGTAAACTTTAATTTTAACAGGGGGGAAGTTACGTAGCCTAGCATAACAGTCTGGCAACTATCCCTCCACCAACGCCATTACGATATATAGAACATATGTACGTACGATATTAAGGTCTCGTATAAGCATAATAAGAATATTATATGTCAGTCTTAAGATTTCATTCCACAAATAAATGTTGTATATACAAATATAATACTAACATAACTCGCGCGCAGTTAAAATTCAAATTTTATTATTATTGCCCTTATTTTTTGGGCTCTTCATTATGCTCATCGTTACTGAGTGATTGTTGTGCCGGAAAGTACTGAAAATAGTTTACGTACATGGGTCAAACCTCGTTAAGTAACAGTTCATTAGGAGGAGGGCCAAACACCCATGATATAAATAAATTGTTTAAGTTATTGAAGGTTGAAATTTAGAACACGATAAAATTGTAAAATTATTTTCACATAAACTACTGGATATAAAACGATGGAATTTTTGAAGTCAAATAAAAATGTTCTCGCTATATTATAGATTTGAATAACAATATTTTACATAACTTTTTGTTAAACAATTGAAATTTCTCATGTGTTTTTCTCGCTGAACAGTATGCGACACAACGCAGAAAATATTCACCTTTAATAATCTGCAAAAAAAAATGTTTGTTTATTCATGCCATTCCAAAGATATTGAATTTTTTGTCCCCCTTCTGCTCTTTAAGCGTGTGGCACATCCATAGATCATCGATGAGCAGTGGTTTAAAATTTTTTTTATGTTTGTTTTTAATTTATTTTTTCTTAACGACCAATATGCCGAGAATATTGTGTACAAATTTTTAGTCAATTATAGTCAAACTAACGAAGTTACAGCGTTTTAAACGACCGACCGTGATACCTGACTTTGAAACTTCAAATCGATTTTCCCGAAAACGTTATTTTTGAGGCTCGTGAACATTAGAACTGAAAACCTACTGCACGTATCATTTTTAAAATTTGAACATTACTTTTTCACATAAGTCAACAGGTAATCAGATTGAGCTTTTTCTATTTTTTTTAAATTTTTTATTAACAAATTTATCACCACAAATGCTGCAAAAAATAGAAAAAATAAAACTCTTTCTGATTACCTCGAGAAAAACATCAACTTTAAAACTCATATCAAGTTTTTTGTTTCAGATGATCTGGTAAGGAGTTATAATGCCATTTTTTTTCAAGGCGCTTCTGGAGATTCACCGTCACGGGCTTATTTATTAATATTTTTCTAATATACTTCAAAAGTTGTGCAATAATATGTAATCAAATTTAATAAAATTATTTTATTCATTTCGCCACAAAAAAACCACAAATATATCTTTTTTTTGCCTTAAAACCTTATAAATAATAAACTAACCTATAGAAGACAGTAATTCAGTAGGTAATTGTTGTGTAATTTTTGGAAATTTCTAATGCGATTGACCGTTCTCACTTCTAATATTTTCTACACTGATTCATCATTTAAATCGTTGAAAATAATGTAATTTCCGTGTGTTTTTTATTACTTTTGCTTTATTCAGGCGCTTTTGGAATTTCTGGAATCCAGTTGCTATAGAGTATTATCGTTTTTTCACCTAATGGTTGTACGTATCACCTAGAACTAATCGAGATAGATATAGGGTTATATATATGCAAATGATCAGGATGACGAGAGATGCAAGCTATAACTTGGATTAAAATTGAGATATCTCTATGAAACTGCCACGCCCACAAATCGCCATTAACCGAAAACACATAAAGTGCAATAACTAAGCGCAAAATTAAGATATAAAACTGTAATTTGGTACAAAGGATCCCAATAGCAAGGGGCACCTGTGGCAAAATTTTGTTTAAAAAGTGGCCGTCCTCAAACAAGTTTAATGTATATACCTCCTAAACCACTTAAGCTACAACAACCAAATTTCCTGAGTCGAATCTTATAAGAACTTTTATTGACAGTGTGAAAATCCAAATCGGCTTTATGACCACATTATATGTATAAAAGCACTTTGTTGTCTAGACTAAGTTTCTTCTTCTTAATTGGCGTAGACACCGCTTACGCGATTATAGCCGAGTTAACAACAGCGCGCCAGTCGTTTCTTCTTTTCGCTACGTGGCGCCAATTGGATATTCCAAGCGTAGCCAGGTCCTTCTCCACCTGGTCCTTCCAACGGAGTGGAGGTCTTCCTCTTCCTCTGCTTCCCCGGTCGAATACTTTCAGAGCTGGAGTGATTCCGTCCATTCGGACAACATGACCTAGCCAGCGTAGCCGCTGTCTTTTAATTCGCTGAACTATGTCAATGTCGTCATATATCTCGTACAGCTCATCGTTCCATTGAATGCGATATTCGCCGTGGCCAACGCGCAAAGGACCATAAATCTTTCGCAGAACTTTTCTCTCGAAAACTCGCAACGTCGACCCATCAGTTGTTGACATCGTCCAAGCCTCTGCACCATATAGCAGGATGGGAAATATGAGTGACTTATAGAGTTTGGTTTTTGTTTGTCGAGAGAGGACTTTGCTTCTCAATTGCCTACTCAGTCCGAAGAAGCACCTGTTGGCAAGAGTTATCCTGCGTTGGATTTCTAGGCTGACGTTGTTGGTGGTGTTTACGCTGGTTCCAAGATACACGAAATTATCTACGACTTCAAAGTTATGACTGTCAACAGTGACGTGAGTTCCAAGTCGCGAGTGCGACGACTGTTTGTTTGATGACAGGAGATATTTCGTTTTGCCCTCGTTCACTGCCAGCCCCATTTTCTGTGCTTCCTTGTCCAGTCTGGAGAAAGCAGAACTAACGGCGCGGGTGTTAAGGCCGATGATATCAATATCATCGGCATACGCCAGCAGCTGTACACTCTTATAAAAGATGGTACCTTCTCTATTAAGTTCTGCAGCTCGAATTATTTTCTCCAGAAGCAGGTCGTTTGGTATCGAACGGCTCGGAGAGGTCCTTCCCGATTCTGACGGAGCTTTTGGTGTTGCTCAACGTCAGTTTACACAGCCGTATCAGTTTTGCGGGGATACCAAATTCAGACATCGCGGCATAAAGGCAGCTCCTTTTCCTGCTGTCGAAAGCAGCTTTGAAATCGACGAAGAGGTGGTGTGTGTCAGTGACTAGATCACCTTTGGGGGTTCTACAAGAGTATGCTCCGGTCTTGAAACCTTCTGTAAGCCGCCGCATTTTTTCGTAAAATTTTCGAGCATTACCCCTGTCGTCCAGCTTATCAAGCTCTTCGTACTCACGCATTTTGGCCTCTTTCTTCTTCTGTCTATGGTATGTATCCCATCCCGCACGTGTAGTGGTCGATCGTAACGTTGCGAGGTAGGCAGCCTGTTTTCTCTCCGCTGCGACACGGCACTCCTCGTCGTACCAGCTGTTCTTTTGCACTTTCCGAAAACCAATGGTTTCGGTTGCAGCTGTACGTAAGGAGTTTGAAATGCCGTCCCACAGTTCCCTTATACCGAGTTGTTGACGAGTGCTCTCAGAGAGCAGGAATGCAAGCCGAGTAGAAAATCGTTCGGCTGTCTAGACTAAGTTTACAGTTTTTATTTAAAAGCCAATTTAAATTTGCAGCTCTAATCTTCATACATGTTATTTTGCTAGAGATGTGTTTTCTCCACGTGAGCCTTCTATCTAGTTGAATACCAAGATATGTTACTTCGTTCGCTTGGGCTACTAAAATATTGTTTATTTTTACTGCCGGGCACATTTTTTGTCTAAGCGAAAATGTAACATGCTTACACTTCTGTTCATTCACATTTATACGCCAGTTCGCTAGCCATTCTTCGACGACAGAACTTGAGTGCTCCGCTAATATTCATGATGTTAAAATGTGGCAGTTGTTACTGCTCACTATAGCTGTGTCATCCGCAAAAGTTGAAGTAAATATACTGTCAGGTGTCGAAAGATCTGCTATATATATGATGTATAGAGTTGGGCCTACAACGCTGCCCTGTGGTACACCAGCCCTTATCTGTCTTTCATCAGATATGAAATCTCCTACTTTCAATATAAATTGTATATTATTTAGATAAGACTCCAATGTTTTATACAATTCTAAAGGTAGAATCTTATAATAAAAGAATTTCGTGCCACACCTTATCAAACGCCTGAGATACATCTAAAAATATTGCTGAACAGTACTCCCTGTGTTCAAATGCTTTCCTTATTTCGTTAGTAATTCTATTTACTTGCTCTATTGTGCCATGTTTCGCACGACAACCGAATTGATGAATTGGTATTGTATTATTTTCGTGGAGGAAAGGAGACATCTTCGATAGCAATACTTTTTCAAATACTGTAAGAAAACAGGGTGGAAGACTGATTGGTCTGTATGAAGACGGCTGTGTTAAGTCTTTCCCAGGTTTATCTATCAAGATAATCTGCGACTTTTTCCATGAAATTGGATAGTATCCGAAGCTAAGAATTGCACTGAAGAGCAATAAGAGTACCTCTATAGCAATAATTGGTAACTCAATTAACAGTTTTGTGGAAATATTATCATGTCCCGGCGATTTTTTAGATGATTTTAGCTATGTTGGGTAAGATTGGCAGCTTAAATTTGTTCTGTGGCAAATTAGGTTGAAATACCTTTTCAAGGTGATTTGCAAAACAATTAGCCTTTTCCTCGTCACTTCGAGCCCAATCTCTACCCAAGTCTCGTATAGGCAAGTTGGAAAGATTTTTCTGGGACCAAGCCGCTTATAGCTTTTGTATGGTGTTACTAAAATAGCTGCGCTGGTTATTATATCATTGACTTCTCTTATGCTTTCGTCAATATTTCTTTCTGTGTTTATTTTGTACTCAATATTAATGTGGCATCTATAATAATTTCTCTAAATTTTAATACATCGTACTGCTTGGTACCCCACTTCTTGTGAATGTACCATGCATTGACGTTGCGCAAATCAACTCAATGAACCGCCAGATGGAACGTACTAGTAAAACCTGCGCCGTCCTCAACGTGTTAAGTCACCGCAGCGATTTTTTATAGTTATTGTCATAGCTTGTAATTGCGCTGTGGCATAAGATTTTAATGTGTGGTGATTTAATCGTTTTCTAACCAACACTGCGTTCCTCCATGTGCCTTTCCATCTGGGTGGTTTGTAACATAGAGTCTAAATCCCGGTATAAAGATATTGTTTTTGTTCGAAAGATGAGTTCCTGACAATAGCATTACATCAATATTATTTTCATCCAGAAATCTAATAAGTCCAAATTTATGTTGGTTAACACCGTTAGCATTCCATATACAGATATTTAGTAAGCTCAATTTTTACTTAATAAATTTTGCAGCACTTGGTTTTGTGATTTTATTAAATCCTGGATCATGTTTTGCATCCTAGACATAAATTGTGTGTACACTGTGTAAGATTTATAATCATAGTTTCAATACCTCCATTTGGAGGATTTTGCGGCAGTTGCATGTGCACAGTGTTGCCTTTCACCATATTTGCATAGCTTCCTTGCATACTATTTTTGATAGAAGTAATATGTTTCGAACTTTTCTCTGACGTTGTTATAATTTTATTACGGGGTGTTTTTAACATGTGGTTACGACGTGCTTAAATACCCTGTGACAACTTCGATTTCAAATCTTTATATACAGGACAAGCCCTATAGTTAGCAGTGTGATTTCCTCCACAATTGCTGCATTTTTATACTCTCGCAACAATGTTGCTAAGGAGAGTATTATAGTTTTGTTCACAAAACGGTTGTTTGTAAGTCCTAAAACTAAAAGAGTCAGATATAGGGTTATATATACCAAAGTGATCAGGGTGACGAGTAGAGTCGAAATCCGGATGTCTGTCTGTCCGTCCGTCCGTCTGTCCGTCCGTCCGTGCAAGCTGTAACTTGAGTAAAAATTGAGATATCATGATGAAACTTGGTACAGGTATTCTTTGGCTCCATAAGAAGGTTGAGTTCGAAGATGGGCCAAATCGGCCAACTGCCACGCCCACAAAATGGCGGAAACCGAAAACCTATAAAGTGTCATAACTAAGCCATAAATAAAGATATTATAGTGAAATTTGGCACAAAGGATAGCTTTAGGAAGGGGCATATTTGGACGTAATTTTTTGGAAAAGTGGGAGTGGCCCCGCCCACTACTAAGTTTATTGTACATATCTCGGAAACTACTCTAGCTATGTCAACCAAACTCCATAGAGTCGTTTTCTTCAGGCATTTCCATATACAGTTCAAAAATGAAAGAAATCGGATAATAACCACGCCCACCTCCCATACAAAGGTTATGTTGAAAATCACTAAAAGTGCGTTAACCGACTAACAAAAAACGTCAGAAACACTAAATTTTACGGAAGAAGTGAGAGAAGGAAGCTGCACCCAGGGTTTTTTTAAATTGAAAATGGGCGTGGCCTCGCCCACTTATGGACCAAAAACCATATCTCAGGAACTACTAGACCGATTTCAATGAAATTCGGTGTATAATATTTTCTTAACACCCTGATGGCATGTACGAAATATGGGTGAAATCAGTTCACAACCACGCCTTCTTCCAATATAACGCTCTTTTGAATTCCATCTGATGCCTTTTCTGTATAATGCGAGTATAAACATTAGGAACCAATGATGATAGCGGAATAAAACTTTATACAAATACGGCATTTGAAAAATATGTAAATGACGTATAATGAAATCTCGATTATGACTTTATCATGCGAGAGTATAAAATGTTCGGTGACACGCGAACTTGGCCCTTCCTTACTTGTTTATTTAATTCTTCTTTCTTAAGGGTGAATATTGAAATGGGATGTAAATCACCACATACCACACAAACACTGCGTAGAGTGCATTTAGTATGCCCATATTCTTGGCAGTTAGTACATTGTACCGGACCGTTTCTTTTCTTCTTTGTGGTTCTTCAACAGTTACTCTACGATGCAGCAAATATTTAAAATTATATATTGGATGTGTTTCCTTTTTATACCCTAAACAGGATATATGTATTATGTTTGTCACGATGTTTGTAACACCCAGAAAGAAGCGTCGGAGACCCTATAAAGTATATATATAAATGATCAGTATGTTGAGCTGAGTCGATTTAACCATGTCCGTCTGTCTGTCTGTCCGTCCGTCTGTATATATACGTACTAGTCCCTCAGTTTTTAAGATATCCTTTTGAAATTTTGTAAACGTCATTTACTCTTCAAGAAGCTGCTCATTTGTCGGAACGGCCGATATCGGACCACTATAACATATAGCTGCCATATAAACTGAACGAACGGAATCAAGTTCTTTTATGGAAAACTTTCACATTTGACAATGTATCTTCACCAAATTTGGTATAGATTATTTTCTAAAGAAACAATGTAATCTATAGCATATAGCTACCATACAAACTAAACGATTGGAATCAAGTTCTTGTATGGAAAACTTTCTCATTTGACAATATATCTTCAGCAAATTGGGTATAGATTATTCTCTAAGGCAACAATGTAATCTCCGAAAAACTTGTTCAGATCGGATTGCTATAGCATATAGCTTCCATACAACTGAACACACACAGCCGAAGTTAACGTTTTTTCTTGTTTTTAAGTTGATTTGAGTTCGGCAACAATTCAATTTTAAACATTGGCTGTGGTACTTTATTTCTATTAAATATACATATTTACTACTGTTTTAGTACCAAAACCGCATTCTTCCAATGCTTCTTTGACTTCACTAGAGTCTACGGCGGACTCTATACCCTTAATTACAACAACTAGGCCCTTAGAGCTCTTCAATTGATACGAATAATAATTCTTGTTTTTATTTGACAAAAATTTAACGATGTCCATAAAACTTTTTTCAGTGTAGGACTGAATTTTGGTTTCATCTATATTGCCTTCTTTCACAGGCACTATATGAAAATTGTTAGTACCTACAATTTCACTTAATTTCGCAACAAGAGTATTACTGCTACGCTCGCGTAAATATATTGGAGATGGTTTGGCATTAACGACTGTGGAGATACCCTTTGCATCGTCGTCTGAACCATTGCTTAGTATGGAAAATCTGTTGCCATTTAAAACTTCCGTTTTATTATTATTTGGTGTGCCGCCTTGAAATTTCTTAGGATTGACCACTGACTTTGAAGGACTTAATTTCCTTTTTATATTGTTTGTACAGACGGGCCTTCTTTTTACGTTCTCACCTTGCGATGTGATTTTCTTCCTTGCCTGCGCGCTTGATGGTACCTGCAGACTGGTTGCTGTCAGCGCATTTGTTGTTGCCTGATTGTTGTTTTCTGCTGCCTCTGCTGAATGTCTTTTACTTTTCTGCTGATCGCCGCGATGACTCATCATCGCCGTTACCCTTTTTATTGCCATTGTTGTTGGGTCGACAAGGCTAAAGTAGGCATTTAAGGAATGCCTACGGCCTTGCTGGTGAGGCTGCGAAGCACTCATTATTGTTTTTATTTTATTTTTTGTTTTGTTTTTATCTATTTATTTCGTGCACTATTTACTTATGTTTATAAATAATAATTTGTGAGCACTGATTTTTTGTTGATTGTTAGTTTTTATTTTATTTTTATTAATTGGTTACTTTTTGCACAATGTGAATACACGGAGCGAGTTAAAAAACACGTCCGTACTAGAGGTGGAGAAACATCGATGCGAACATCGATGACATCGACATATGTTTGCGAAACATCGGCAACATCGATGCTTAGCGGGGCAAAATCGATGTTTTTCCATCCCTAAGGCACATAGAGGAAGACAGTCGAATTGTAAGTACATATATCATTTAATCTTATTATAAATTATTAACAGAATAGTGTTATTTTAGTTATACTTGTTGGTGGTGTTGGCGTGAGTGTGGTGGTACTTAAACATGAACAAGTTTATGAAAAGTAAGTACTAAATATCCGAATTTATCTTCAGAAAAGCATTGTAGATGAATTTCTGCAGAAAAGCACATGCACATTCGCATGCATTTTTACTTTTACATTGAATAGACATTAATACAGTTTATTTGTTATAGGAACAGCAAGCGAACAGCTAAAGCCTGATGAGGATCAAAAGAAGAGGAGGCGAGATGTTTCTATAGCTTGGGATCATTTTAAAAGAAACAGCGAAAAAACGCATGGGATATGCAATTACTGTGGTAAGCCAATAATGACGTGTGGAAACACAACAAATCTAATGGACCACTTAAAGCAGGTTCATGCTGATTGGCTTAAAGTTGGGGGAACTGCGCAGAAACCAAACATGTTAGAAAAGTTTGTTGGAAAATCGGTTTCCTTTTATGAAAATGACTCGAAACGAAAACGTCTCCTAGACAGTAAGGTCATGAACATGATTGCTGCCGATGTTCAACCTTTTTCTTGTGTTTAGGATGACAGATTTAAAGAGCTCATGAAAGAAATGGACCCCCGCTACAGGTTACCTAGTAGGTCACACCTGCGCGACGAAGTGATTCCATCTCAATATGAGTCTCTTAAGAATAAACTCCATTCTGTACTTAACGATATTGATTTTGTGGCCATAACGACTGACTTGTGGACATCCAAAGCAAACGAAGGTTACATTACAGTTACGTGCCATTTGGTTTTAAATAGTTTTACGTTGGAGTCGGCAATTTTAGCAACAAGGCAACTTCTTGACACTACCAATCACAATGCTATTAATATTTCTGAAACACTAAAGGGCGTGCTTGATGATTGGGGTGTCACGAATAAAGTTGTTTGTGTTGTGACTGACAATGATGCGGTGATGCTAATAGCATGTGAGTTGTTTGAATATAAGCACTTGCCTTGTGTAGCGCATACAATCAACCTTATTGTGCAAGATGTCCGATTGCCCGATTTCGACGTAATTCTTACAAAATGTATGTCGGTAGTTGGCTTTTTTAAGAGAAGCCAGATCGCATATTCGAAATTTAAGGGCGCTCAGGGGGACAATCCGCATTCTCTTCTGCAAGAAATGCCAACTCGCTGGAATAGCGCATTCGAAATGATTAAGCGCATACTGAAGACAAACGAATTTATTACATTAGCTTTGGTATCTTCTCGTGGCGCTCCATTGCCGTTTTCAGCAGAAGAAGTGGATATTTTAAATGATATATCCGAGTTGCTATCCCCCTTCGAAGAGACGACGCTTTCTGTGTCTACAAACACAAAAGTATCAGCGTCCATAATTATCCCAGTCATATGCGAACTGAATCATAAAGTAAACAATATTAAAGTCAACACAGAAAAAGGCAAAAACATATTCACGACCATCAAGTTTAGTCTTACCAAGAGGCTCGCAAGCTATGAAACACGCACAATACCACGAATTGCTACCATACTAGATCCCCGCTTTAAGAAACACGGATTTTGTAATCCCTTTAATGCGGAAGAAGGTGTCAAAGCTGTGCAGCCTGAACTGTTTACAAAACTACCTGCAAACCCACTACACCCGCCAACATCACCAACACAGGAACCAAGCCGATTTTCTTTTCTACAAGTCAAAAGCCAAAACAAGGTGCACTCTTCCTGGGCAGATGCCATTATCCTGATGAGACAGCATTTTGGAAAGGAGAACCAGCCGGAAAACTGTGACCCTCTTTCGTACTGGCAGGTAAGAAATTATGCAATAACATATTTTTTCCAATTTATTGTATTAATTATATTTTTTTTATATTAGATTACTACAGATGGCGACGCGTTTAAAACGTTAGCTAAAAAATACTTCTGCGTCCCCGCATCTTCGTGCGAATCTGAAAGAGTTTTCAGCAAAGCTGGACAACTTATAAGTAAGCGTCGCACGCGGCAATCATCGACCGTTGTCGATAAGCTCCTCTTCTTAAACAAAAACAAACATGTAATTAATATGTAAATATATATAGTAGAGTTCGGGATAGTAAGTAAAGATAGTAAAGTAGGGATAACACAATATCCTAAAGAACTATTATTTTCTTTTGACCATGTGTATATTGAAACATTGATATTAAATTTGTTTTTAGTTTTTATTTTCAAACTAAGGATAGGACTATATACCAAAGAAGTGGAGCATGAATATCATAAACAATTTTATTTTTATTTGTTTTTCGTTTTCTTTTTTATTTAACAAGTGATTAATAAAATGAATATTTTTTGTTGAAAATTTTACTTTTAATTTTTAAACATCACAAATTAAAATAAAGTTCAAATAAACTGAAATAACTGCTAATTTTTTTTTTATTTAAAATGTCGATGTTTCATCGATGTTTTCGCCAAAAACATCGATGCCAGTGAACATCGATGTTTCTCCACCTCTAGCCCGTATACCTTGAACGCCAAATTCGTAATGCGTTTTGTTGGAATTGGCAGCAGCGAATTAGTAACCATCTAAATGGTTTTAGACAGCAAGTCTCGAATGTTAACTTCCATGCCCTTAATGAACGCGATTTAAGTTATTACGTCGTGCTGGGGAATGAAATCTTGTGTCAAATTTTACAAGGAAAGATCGAAGCTGGCAAAAGAAGTGCAATTGTCAACCGACAGAAGTATTTGTACCAAAGAAATTACATCTAAAACGTGCGGAGAAGAAGTTTGCGCCATAGAGCAATTGGACGGGGTTCATGAACTACGCTGTACTACAGTCGAAGGGTGTTTTCAAGGAACACGCGATGAGTCCAGAGGGTACAATATAGCAGAGATCGGTGGCGCTGGCGAGTACTTCATGGACACAGCAAGGTGTCAACGAAGCAGAATCAACGAAGCATATGGAAATAGATAGTGGACTTGGTAAACACGGAAGTATGTTGAGTGGAACAAAGAGAAAGCGTAAGCGCTATGGAGCGCCTGGTTGCAGAGTTAACAACTAATAAACGAGTTTAACGAACTGATAGCGTGAAGTGTACTAAGACATCAACGTCATTATACGGGAATATCGATGTACGCGGAGTGGCTGTTAAGGAAAGCAGTATTGAAGAGGATGAGAACCGTATCGGTAAATTGATCAACGAATTTAGAGACATTTGTTTAGTTTCTAGTATAAGTGAAGCATCACATATCGATTTGCAGCATCTCAGTAGTACACAGGCGGGAACGATAGTAAGTTAATAACCGAAAGCGGTCGATAAAAAAGTTGGACTATGGTTAGAAGAAGGCATAGCACTTCGGCATACGCACCACCAATTGTTCTCCTACCACAAATTGACGGCGAAATGAGGATATACTAGATATATTACACTATAAGATACTGAATGCGAAAATACTTAGAGACAATTCCCCTTTACAATTGGCATTGCAAATATGCAAGATGCATATACGATGCTTAATTTGGAAAATAGATTTTTTCATGTGCCGGTAAGTGCGAAACCACAAAATATGCTATGTCATTCATTGCTGAACCAAAGAAAAACGTTGTAGAGAAAACATCGCGTATCTCGCGTAATAAAGCGCTGTATATTGAAGGAAAATAAAATGGAAAAATATGCAGAGGCCGTAGTTGAAAGACTTAGGAAGCAGCATTTATGTCAACTCTTTCTAAAGAGTATTGCGAGAAAGAAAGCATCTAATAATCGCCACGGCTCTTCCAAGAGGTGAACGAATACACAAAATCATGACCGCATGACTTCAAAATTATGGACCGAAAGTCCTGGTTAGTGGTAGAATCATGTAGAACGCGTACAACAGACTATAAACAACACTCCAAATCTTAGTATAAGAACAAGAGCTTTTAAATAACTTCGTCTTCGAGTGAAATAGAACACTGCTCGTCTACAAGAAGAAAATCATCAGAAGCCTGAAGTCGAGTGCAACATAAAAGAGCTGGTAGCAATTAAACGTGAACAAGATTTAAAAGAAAGGGACGATAGACTTATAAAAAAATCTCAATGGCAGAGTCACTAAACAGTCATGAAAAGAGTAACACATAAGCGGACAGAACTGCACAGAACTGTTTTATTAAAGAGCAAATCACACACCAATTAAGTTATGAAAAAAGAATTGAGAAAAAGTGCATATGATGTATGCAACCTCATATCCAGAAATAATTTAAATGGGACCACAACTGTTCAGGTCCCTAAATACCGAATATGAGAACATCAGTGCTTATACCGAAAATAGAGGTAAAACTCAGAGAGAACCTTTTCTTGAGAACAGTGTGTCCTTGAGAAAACAAGGCCAACCAGTAGACGGACATTCAGGTGTGTTCTCAACTAATGCATTAGGATGAATTTACACAATCCACCCGAAAAACGACGATTGTTTCTACCTTCGGTTGCTATTGATTATTGTACGCAGTTCAAATGCATTTGAGTCATTGCGTACTGTGAATGGTACGGTGTGTGCAACTTTCGGAGAAGCATGTCAGCAATTACAATTGCTGGAACATGATAATCGCTGGAATCAAACAATGGACGATACGATAGCTACTTCGCATGCCCCTGAAGTTCGCACACTTTTCGTGATCACGCAAATCTGCGTCAATGGGATACGAACAAAAGTTACATAGCCGAAGACATTTTTCATTTGCGTCTCAAAATTGGATCTGTCATTGTTATGTTTCGCAATCTTCATTCGGCGAAACTATGTAATGGAACCCGACTGACTGTAATGCAGCTATCGAATACAAGGGCGCCGAATGCTTGGTGCTACGAATTCTTTTCAGTTCGAACGATTTGCCATTTCAGTTCAAAACTATTCAGTTTCCAGGGAAAAAAAACATTTGAAATGAAAATCAACAGGACACAAGGATAGTCGCTAGAAGTGTGTGGCATAAATCTATAAATGCCATGTTTTCACAGGGCCTGCTATACGTGGCGTGTTCATAAATCGAAACCCATATTTTCTATACATTTATGCTCCGGAACAGAAAACAAAAGATGTTGTTTATCAAGCTGCGCTACATTGAAAAAAATTTAGAAAAATCGCACATAAATGATTCAAACACAAAATATGGTACATTCAACTGTTTTTCATTTCAAAACACATAATTTCTCGCAAGAAAACGCCTGCGGGGTCAGCTAGTACTTCTATAAATTTTAAATTATGTTTATCGTGCAGATTCTTCTTCTTCTTTACTGGCATGAAAACCGCTTACGGGCTTATAGCTGAGTTATAGCCGAAATATTTATTATTTTTTAGGGTTTCATGTTATTTCTTATGGCCTTAGTTTATTGAGATTTTGGATCTGTACTCTTATGATTAGTGTTAGTGAATCTGTTTATAAGTATAATAATTATACAAATCTATTTGTATTTAATTTTTTAATATTATTGATTTTTTAGTGTAAACTTTTAGAAGAATGAATTTGTTTATATTTTAATTATTTTGTAGAATAAATTTATACAATAATTGATAAATGTATATAAGAATTTCATACAATTTGAAAAAAAAACCTATGTTGTGTTTCGTTTTGGCATTAGTTAATTATTATAAGTGGTTCTCTGTAATTAGTAGTTATTGATTGATTTAAATTTAAATACCTTAGAAGACATTCCATGTGTTCTGAGTACACATCTCGTAATATTATAATGGGGTGTTTGCAGGGATTTGATTTCAACAATTTACGAAAGTAAGGACTGCAGGCACTGAGAACAACTCTATGAGCAGCAAATGATCGCTGGTCACAAGATATAGTTACATCCACAAAGTCTTCTTCATCTCGCAATCGTTGAAAACAGTTAACTATAGATGACTGAAATTCACTCCATTTCAAAGCATACAGTTGATGATGCTGTTCATGAATTGTTAACTTTTGGGATAAAGAAATCTGCTCCTTTTTTTCCACAGGTATTAAGTTTTGCGATACTGAGGACATATTCCTTTAATTAAATTTATAAATTCCTTTTTAAATAAGTGCAATTTGGTGATGTCCTGGTTGAATTCTAAAATAAAACATAAATAAAGGTCATGCATTTTACTGTAGATAACATGGTATTTATGTATATGTTTATTATTAATGGCATGTCTCACACATACAGTTTGTCCAGAAACACTTTACACTCGGAAACAAAATGTTAAATTTTGACTTTAAATGAGCTAGTCATAAATTAAGTTTAGTTTAAAGAACATTTTTAATGGAACATAATTTAACAATATGTATTTAGATAATACCAACAAGAAATTAAATAAATCTCTTAATAAGCAAATATTTACACACTTTCGACACTGTCAAGAAGCTCTTTATACATAATACCAAACTTATTCTAAATGTATGACTTATTATATCAACCTAAAGCTAATTTTAATATTAGTTGTGACCCCCTTACCATTGTAGGCGGTTTTTATGGAAAACACCAACTTGTATAGGTCACATTCCAATGGGATTTGTGGCACACTTTAAGTATGACAGTTTTCAGTGCTGTTGAAGTTTTTGACTCCTTTTTGTCACTTTTTTCTTTAAGTAGGTCCAATGTCAGCTAGAAAGTCGGGAATCACTATAAAGGGTATATCGGGGCATTTAAAGGTCTCGGACGGTTGTATTCTCTATAGACATTGGTCAGGTAGGACAGGTGGCAGTATTGTCACTGAACGAATAATATGCCGTTCAGATGGCAACACTTTAACTCAGCTGTTAACGAACGAAGCGTCCATCAGCAGCGATCATTGCAACAGTCAATATTGATCGTCCATTTGTATTAGAAACTAAGATTCATTGCTTAAGTATCAGTTGTTAAGTTCAGTTGGTAAGAATCAGTTGTTAAAGAAACGTTGTTTAAGGCGGTCGCCCCGCCGCATGATTTTAAAGTGCGAACAAATAAAATAATAATTTGAATTAAATTAAGAACACGGTGGTTTTCTTTTAAAATGAATTCCACATTTGGGGGCTCAACCGGGATGTCTCCGGAAAGTGTTGTGCGGTTACATAAATAATTAAAATATAAATTTAAAGACATTTTTTTTTGAAATTGACATTTGTGAGTGGCTGTACCTGTGCGCTTACAGTGGTCAGCATAGAACAGTGTATTGGTAGTGAGATGTGCAATGCCGTAAGAGCACATAATACCAATTGAACAGTAATAAGAAAAGAAATTATGAGATTTTTTTGGAACGATCGGAAAGTTACGTTAGTGACAGTAGTTCAAAATACTGAAGTGTACGACAATATATGTACGTACAAAGAACCTAAAACTTAACAGTGCGGTAGTGAATTCTGGTAATTTGCAAGTGACTGTACCCAGCTCGATATCGCGGGCAGTAAACGCATTTTCCAGTAAAATTTTGAAACGGTGCAAAAGGTTGCACGGACCAAGTTCCTGATAAATTTGTATAACGGCGTAAAAGCAAAAAACCGTACTAAGTGCGCGACTGTACCCAGTACGCTATAATGGTGCAAAACCGTAGACGGGCGCATAAGACGCGCAAAGCAAAGCCTAAGTAGCAGAACAACGCAGCAGCAGCAGGCAGCAAAGCATCGTAGCAGTAGGCGGCGCACGTAGAAGGCTGAACAACGGCAGCAGAGAAACGGGAGCTAAGATAAGTTATAATGATTTTGTAGTTAGTTGAGTAGAAGAGTGTGTTATTTGCACTCAGTTGCGATGTAATGTAGTAGAATGTGTAGCTTTTAGTTTGTAAGCAAAAAACAAAATGTACATTTGCTTCTAAGAAACATAATTACATTTGTAAAAGCGTATCCGTAATTTGAATTTTTAAAAGAGTTAAGAGAAAAAATAATTTTGTAAGGTGGACGCTGAAACCATTAGGGTAATGACGGTAGAGACGTTAAAAGAAAAACTAAGAGGGTTGTGCGTCACGGGTAGGAAAAAGGAGTTGCAACTGCGTTTGCTACAACATTTTGTTTTCGATGATGAGCAAGATGAAGGGGGATGCGACGACGAATCGGAAAATTCGTTGTACGTTGATGTAAATGCTGCTCCATCGAATTCGCGAAGGGTGTCATTTTCGTTGCGTGACGTTAAAGACAGTGTTTCAGATTTTTTTGGTGATGATACTTGCGATGTTCGTCACTGGGTTGAGGAATTGGATGATATGGCTAACACGGTCGGTTGGAATAATTTAGAACGATTTGTATACGCTAAACAACTACTTAAGGGAGCAGCGAAATTGTTTGTACGTGGATTAGAAGGAGAAAGAGATTGGGCTAGTTTAAAGCGTTCTCTTATCGATGAGTGTGGGGAAAAATTATGTGCGTCTGAAGTGCATCGAACATTAAGAAACCGGCGTAAACAGCCAAAAGAAAGTTTTCATGAATACCTTTATGCCATTTTAGAATTAAGGAAGCAAATCTCTTTAGATGAAAGAAGCGTAGTAGAGTATTTCGTGGATGGCATACCAGACGTTAAAGCAAATAAGAGTATGTTATATCAAGCCAAAACGGTGAGCGAATTAAAGGAACAAATCCGCATATACGAGAAAGTTAGAAGTGTACAAGCTACAGTAGGCACAGGATACGTGGAACGGTTCGCTACAGAGAGTAAAGAATCGATGAAAAAGAAGGTCATATAGCCAAGAGCCTGTCCGGAGGCTAGGTCTAGTAATGTCGTTTGCTTTAAGTGCAAACAGAAGTGGCATTATTCTCATCAGTGTAAAGAGCAAAGGGATAAGACGATAAAAAGTGAACGGGTAAATACAATTGATCACAAAGTAGAAACGTCTACCAGAAAAGGTGGAATGATCTTCGTTGATGCAACTATCAATGGTTTGACCTTCAGTGCACTAGTGGATACAGGATGTATTGTGTGTATCATGGGTACGATACCTTAGTGATGTTAGGAGATATAAAGCTAATTGGAGAAAAACAAAAATTGTTCGGTGTAGGTAAAGGCGTGCTTACTACATTAGGCAGCTTTATGGCCGATATTTCAATAGAAGGGTTGTCATTAAATGTAACATTCCACGTGGTTAGGGAAAGTGATATTCCGTATGCAGCCATGATCGGAAACGATGTACTTCACGATGTTGAGTTAGTTTTTAGAGAAGGTAGTGTTGAGTTCAGGAAACTTGTGAGGACTGCTGAGGAGGCAGCGAAGCACGCAGGGATCGGGGAGATCTCTTGGGGGTGCGCGTGGTGGAGGTGAAGAGTTTGGGTCAGTCCACCAGGGTGCATGCAGTGATGCTGAAGTGTTTGTGTCAAATCAGCGGGGTGCAAGTGGTGATGTTGAAGGGTTTGTGTCAACTCACCGTGAGTTAAGAGACTATGGGAATAGTCAAGTTGAAGTTTTCAAGGAACAAAAGGACATTACCGGACCGGTATTAGAAACGAGGGCGGAAGTCATTAATGACAATGGGTTAAGCAAAGAGTTTAGGGTATTGTCTTCAATTGGAACGGCAATGTCTGAGGAGTCAGATAAAGTGGATCTATCGCATCTGCCGATAGACGAGGCTAAAGTAGTAAGCAGTTGGATTAATAGCTATTATCCTAGGAAGTCGAGTAGAACACCAGTACAAATGAAATTGTTATTAAAGGATGAGAAACCGATATTTCAGGGGCCACGTAGAGTGTCGCAGGCGGATCAAAAATGTATTGATGAGGAGGTAGCGCGTATGCTTAACGAGGGTATTATTCAGGATAGTGTGTCGGAATACGCATAGCCAGTTGTGTTAGTTACAAAGAAAAAAGGGAGCAAAACGGTTTTGTTGTGATTATCGCAAGATAAACGAAAAAATAATCAGGGACAATTTTCCTATGACAGTGGTGAACGAAACGTTAGACAGATTACAGGGTGCAAGAGTCTTCACCATCTTATTAGATGGGAGAAAGGCCAAATTCTAAAGAGGAATATTAATTTTTTGGGGTTCATTGTGGAGAACGGGACAATTTTGCCATCAGAAGAGAAGACTAAGGCAGTCAGTGCATTTCCAGTACCAACTAGAAAGAAAGAATTACAACGATTCTTAAGTTTAACTTCATATTTCAGGCGTCTCATCCAATATTATGCAGTTAATGCGAAGCCGCTAACAGATATGCTTCGTTAGGACGAAAAGTTTGGTTTGAGGGAAGAACAACTCTTAGCCATTCAAGAGCTGAAGCGTGCGTTAGTAAATGCGCCCGCATTGAATCTTTTCAATCCACATGCAGAAACAGAGGTGCATGCTAATGCGTCAAAATTTGGTTACGGCGCAATCTTACTACAAAGAGATTCAGAAGATAATCTGTTACATCCCATCGAATACATGAGTCGTAAAACAACAAGGGCGGAAGAAAAATATAGTGCTTTTGAACTTGAGGTTCTTGCAGCTATAAAAGCATTACAGAAATGGCGTATATACTTAAGAGATATTCAGTTTAAAATAGTTAGCGGTTGTAACGTTTTCGCTATGACAGTCAAGAAAGAAGACGTACCAGACAGGATCATGAGGTGGGCAATGTACTTACAAGAATATAATTATGTGGTTGAACATAGGTCTGGAACTCGCATGAGACAAGTAGATGCTCTTAGTCGTGCTTACTGCTTATTAGTAGAAGACTCGTTAAAGTTTAGGATAAAAGAGGCGCAAATGCAGGATGACTGGATAAGAGCAGTGCGGAAAATTGTGGAAGTAGAATCATATGAGAATTTTTTTTAAGAAATGACTTACTTTACAATGACTCTGTAAAGAAATTGTTGGTAGTACCATCCAGTATGGAAGAAGAAATTATAAAGTTAGCACATAGGCAGGGTCATTTTGCAGCAAAAAGAACACAGGAGCTAGTAGAAAGAAATTATTATATACCAAACTTGAGCAAAAAAGTACAAAATGTAGTAACTTCGTGTGTAGAGTGCATAGTAATAGACGCAAAAAGGGGTAAGAAAGAGGGCTTGTTGACACCAATCGGCAAAACTTGTGAACCATTAAGTATTCACTTACCATATTGACGATGTGGGTCCATTAACCGAAACACGGAAAAAGTATAATCATAGTTTAGTCATAGTGGACGCATTTTCGAAATTCGTTTGGTTGTACCCAACGAAATCAACCGAGGTGGAAGAGGTAATCAATAAATTAAAGAAACAATCCTCAGTTTTCGGCAACCCGAAACGGATTGTAACGGACAGAGGAGCGGCTTTTACGTCAAAAGCGTTTAACGAGTACTGCACGAAGGAGGGCATACAACACCTGTTGATCGCAACCGGTGTTCCGCGGGGCAACGGACAGGTAGAACGCGTTCACAGAACCGTTGTTTCAATGCTGTCTAAGAAATGTCAAGGTAACCCAACCCAGTGGTACAACCACGTTGCAAAAGTACAACAAATTTTAAATAACACTGCACCACGCAGTACGAAAATATCACCTTTTAGAATTCTTACAGGACTAAACATGCGAGTAGTAGATTATCCAGACTTACATGAAATTTTAAAAGATCTCGAAATAGAGGAATTGAATTTAGAACGTGATTCATTAAGAAAGAACGCTCATGAAAATATAGAAAAAATACAAAAAGAGAACTGTAAGACATTTAATCAAAAAAGGAAAGAAAGCCGTGAATACAACATAGGAGAATTGGTAGCTATTAAGAAAACTCAGTTTTTCTTACGACCGAAGTATTTAGGACCGCACAGGGTAGTCGCCAAACTAAATCATGACAGGTACGAGGTTGACAAAGTAGCAAATACGGAAGAACCAAAAAATACCACTACGATGGCAGAAAACATGAAAAGGTGGACTTAATTATTCGAGGTCGAATAATAGGTAAGGACGGCCCATTGTAGGAGGAAATAATATGTAGGACAGGTGGCAGTATTGTCACTGAACGAATAATATGCCGTCCAGATGGCAACACTTTAACTCAGCTGTTAACGAACGAAGCGTCCATCAGCAGCCATCATTGTAACGGTCAATATTGATCGACCATTTGTATTAGAAACTAAGATTCATTGCTTAAGTATCAGTTGTTAAGTTTAAGGCGGTTGCGCCGCGACACCGCGACAAATTCGGCATAACTTTTCTTAGAAGTATAAGTGATCTAGAATATATATTAACTCGATTCTATCCAGTTTCGGTACTATAACATTTCTTTACCAAAAATAAGATACATATTTCTCCCTGAATTTCAAAACTATATATCTGGCAAAAAGTCGTGAATAAAGACCGGGGTCTATGTACATATTTAGTATTTAGTGCCTTAAATTTATTCGGTTTCTTCAAATGATGATTGTTGAATTATTGGCTGCGATCCTCGTGAGAGATGAAATGTTTGGTTATATTACACAGTACAACAGCTAATCTGGGGGGTGAGAATTTCCAAGTCAGGGTGATGGTACTAGGTCAGTATAGTAAAACCCTCAAAAGGTTTGGCGTTCGTATGTGTCAGCTTTTTTTTATGACCTTATAAATTTCACAGTACAACAGCTAATCTGGGGGGTGAGAAATTCCAAGTCAGGGTGATGGTACTAGGTCAGCATAGTAAAACCCTAAAAGGGTTTGGCGTTCGTATGTGTCAGTTTTTTTCATGACGTATTAAATTTTTATACTCTCGCAACAAATTTGCTAAGGAGAGTATTATAGTTCTGTTCACATAACAGTTGTTTGTAAGTCCTAAAACTAAAAGAGTCAGATATAGGGTTATGTATACCAAAGTGATCAGGGTGACGAGTAGAGTTGAAATCCGGATGTCTGTCTGTCCGTCCGTCTATCCGTCCGCCCGTGCAAGCTGTAACTTGAGTAAAAATTGAGATATCATGATGTAACTTGGTACACGTTTTTCTTGGCTCCATAAAAAGGTTAAGTTCGAAGATGGGCAAAATCGGCCAACTGCCACGCCCACAAAATGGCGAAAACCGAAAACCTATAAAGTGTCATAACTAAGCCATAAATAAAGATATTATAGTGAAATTTGGCACAAAGGATCGCTTTAGGAAGGGGCATATTTGGACGAAATTTTTTGGAAAAGTGGGAGCGGCCCCGCCCACTACTAAGTTTATTGTACATATCTCGGAAACTACTATAGCTATGTCAACCAAACTCCATAGAGTCGTTTTCTTCAGGCATTTCCATATACAGTTCAAAAATGAAAGAAATCGGATAATAACCACGCCCACCTCCCATACAAAGGTTATGTTGAAAATCACTACAAGTGCGTTAACCGACTAAAAAACGTCAGAACCACTAAATTTTACGGAAGAAATAGCAGGAAGCTGCACCCAGGGTTTTTTTAAAAATTGAAAATGGGCGTGGCGTCGCCCACTTATGGACCAAAAACCATATCTCAGGAACTACTAGACCGATTTCAATGAAATTCGGTATATAATATTTTCTTAACACCCTGATGACATGTATGAAATATGGGTGAAATCGGTTCACAACCACGCCTTCTTCCAATATAACGCTATTTTGAATTCCATCTGATGCCTTCTCTGTATAATATATACATACATTAGGAACCAATGATGATAGCGGAATAAAACTTTACACAAATACGGTATTTGAAAAATATGTAAATGACGGATAATGAAATCTCGATTATCACTTTATCATGCGAGAGTATAAAATGTTCGGTGACACCCGAACTTAGCCTTTCCTTACTTGTTTGTTTTTTTAGTTATTTAAAATAAATATTGCCAAATGCAATTTGTCTTGCATTTCTTTTTGTTTCGTACTAATTTTAGAACTCGAAATAGAATTTTACGTAAAGTTGCCGCTTTAGGGATAAGAAATGTTCCGCTCAACGTATTTATTTATGTATCTGGCATACACTTGTTACTTACTTGTTTAATCTATACATATAAAAAGTAATTCCACTTTTCGTTGTGATTTTATAACTTACGAACGGGCTCTATCTATTTAAACCAAAACTTAAGGCAATGTTCGGACTATTTAGTAGATGGTTTATGAGTTTCCACAAAATCGGTAGAACGGTTTTTTATTTATCAAATTTTTTGTAACAAATGAATTCAATAAATGTTAATGGGGATTTTTGTGTCAAATTAAAATTATTTAAGATGAGGACTGTGGTGTCATATTGTTATGTTTTCATGCCATTAATACCGTAATTTCATTTCGGACGTTTCTTAGCAAGTCGTCGGTGTTTCACATCGTTTACGAGCTTTATTTGAATTAAATTGTCAAACAATGGTAAGT
This sequence comes from Bactrocera tryoni, assembly GCF_016617805.1. Taxonomy (NCBI): domain Eukaryota; kingdom Metazoa; phylum Arthropoda; class Insecta; order Diptera; family Tephritidae; genus Bactrocera; species Bactrocera tryoni. Next base: position 15,872,152 of record NW_024396366.1, on the reverse strand, counting down.
TTTAAGCAGTTGAAGTGAAATACATGTATGCATATGTTTCCTTATTTGAAAAAACATATTGTGTGTAAAGAGGTGTCATATTCTTTTGTAATAGATGCAATTTGTTTTTAATTTGATTTATTCTTTTTTATATGAAGGAAAAATGCCACGAGCCAGATGAGCAAATATAGATCGTCGAACGCGTAATGTACATGATGTGTCATTACTAAGCCGATCACAGACTACAGATGAACGCGCAAAAAATAATGCGTCGCAGCGTGACCGTAATGCACGAAATAGATATGCTGACCCTGTACCTGTACTGAATCTTTAAGTTTCACTTTATACTTTATACGTAGCGAAGCACGTTCTGGGCCGCTAGTAAATTATAAATTTAAGAAACACCTGATATTATATTTGCTGTTTGAAATTTGAGCCTGTCTCTGCCAGCTTCGGGATTTTTCTCCTCTTGTGTACATATACAAAATAATTGATTAAAATATTTTTTCCAAATAAACGCAATTGATTTTTTGATGACTAGTCCGCACTGACACAGTGTTGACAACCGTAATACCAAAAAAAAGTTGAAGTTGTGAAAAGACTTCAACAGAACAGAACAGTAAGGGGTTGAGTTGATATCGATAATACCGAATTTCTAACTTCAACAAAAATGAAGTTAGGTTGAAGCCCGTAAAAGGAGCCATAATTATAAAAAAAACAATATTTTAATAAGAACTACAATAAGCTGTTAATTTTTTAAATATTTTCGTTCTTTTAATTTTAAAAAATTAGACACGACTGTTTCAATGTTAAGAGATTGTGCCACTTCATTTTCAAATTATTATGTTGCCAAGCCTGTCACTATTTCTTTACATATTTTAGAAAGAAGGTATGTTTGGTAAGTTTTAATTAGAAGAACTGCGTTCTGCACTAGCTACGGACAGCAACAACCGTATTGCCGCAAATAAATTTAGAACGATATATATTGTGACATAAAAATAAAAAGAAATTGTAACTTAAATTCCATTGGTTAATGATATTCCAAAACAATGCTTTTGGCTAAGTTGCTATAGCTGTCCCTAATTCTATGCCAAATATGAGCGACATCTGTCAACCAGTTTGTTTATGACAGCTGTGTACCGATTTAACACCTTAGTTGCGTAAAGATTTAGGAAATTTAGAAAAACTCCAAGATAGTTTGTACAAAAAATGGTCAGAGTTTCAACAAAACCATTTAGAAGTGTCCAAAGATCCCAAAAATAAAAATTATTATTAAAATAATTATTTTAAAAATGACGTAGAAGGGACGGTAGGTACCTTATTTGACAGCGTACGCCAATTTAAGCGAATTGATTGCTATAAATCAAGAAAATAGTTCGCAGGCTTCAGTTCTTATTAACAGAATTAGAAAAAATTTGAAGACTGCGAAATAAACGAAATACTTATGCTCTCTAGACAGCGTAGAGAAACTTATAGAAAAAGTGCTTAAAAGTGCTTTAAAGTGATACTGTGCTTGAATTTATTAGCCAGCACGAAAATGAAGAGTTATTAAGTAAGTTATATGATTTAAGAAATAGATTTTACAAACTCGGAATTAAAATCTATTAACAAAAGAATGATGCCAATTTTACGTTGCCTCAAGTTGACATTCCCATTTTTTCAGGAGATTACGCTCAGTGGCATACTTTTAAAGAATTGTTTCAGACACGTATAAAATGTGTATTTTAAAAACTAAGTTAAGAGGTTTATGGTTCCACAAAGATAAATCCTTTAAAGCAAATGGGAGATTAAAGAATGATTCTAAACATGTCCTGCTAACCACAGCAATTGTTGGTATAAAAGGTCGTGATGGAAAAATAATAAAGGCACGAGCCTTATTAGATAATGGGTCTCAAGTTCACCTCATACCCAAAGAATTGAAAAATAAATTAAATCTTCCAGTAAAGAATCTATGACTATTGAAAGAGTTGGACAAAACAAGACAAATACAAATAAAAGAGTTAGTCTTCATTTAAAATTGATATTAGATCCCGGCTAAATGAGCTTCTGACTCCCCACATAATATAACACACCTGCATCATATACACCACACACCCGAGGACACCGAACACAATTAACAGAAGGGACTGGCGGACGGCGCCGAGCCTCTTTCTCGATCGATCCGTGCGCGTATACGCAACCGACCAATTTATCATTTTTTCGAACGTTATCGACTTCAATCGCATTAAAAGTGAGTGCCGTGAATTTATTCTATTAACAAAATTCACATGGTCCTTCGAGCCGTACCGGACGGCACTAGTGGTGACAAAATAACTACGGTCACGTGTTAATAAAATAATCACGGTCACGCGGTAACAAATTAATCACAGTTACGCGGTAACAAAATTAGAAATAAACTAATTAAAACTAAACTAATTAGAAAAAAAACAGTAGTGAAAAAGTTAGCAAACGAACAAAACGGTGGTGACAAAACGAAAAGAAAACAGTACTGACAAAAAATTTGGAATAAAAAAGAGAACTGTGAAAACTGTGAACAAAAACCGATGGTGACAAAAGTTGGCAAAAACGAAAAAATTTATATGTATATAAAAATGCATGTGAACAAACGTGCAAAAAACAAGTAAGGAAAGGCTAAGTTCGGGTGTCACCGAACATTTTATACTCTCGCACGATAAAGTGATAATCGAGATTTCATTATCAGTCATTTACATATTTTTCAAATACCGTATTTGTGTAAAGTTTCATTCCGCTATCATCATTGGTTCCTAATTTATATACTCGTATTATACAGAGAAGACATCAGATGGAATTCAAAAGAGCGTTATATTGGAAGAAGGCGTGGTTGTGAACCGATTTCACCCATATTTCATACATGTCATCAGGGTGTTAAGAACATATTATATACCGAATTTCATTGAAATCGGTCTAGTAGTTCCTGAGATATGGTTTTTGGTCCATAAGTGGGCGAGGCCACGCCCATTTTCAATTTTGAAAAAAAAGCCTGAGTGCAGCTTCCTTCTCTCACTTCTTCCGTAAAATTTAGTGTTTCTGACGTTTTTTGTTAGTCGATTAACGCACTTTTAGTGATTTTCAACATAACCTTTGTATGGGAGGTGGGCGTGGTTATTATCCGATTTCGTCCATTTTTGAACTGTATATAGAAATGCCTGAAGTACACGACTCTGTAGAGTTTGGTTGACATAGCTATAGTAGTTTCTGAGATATGTACCAAAAACTTAGTAGGGGGCGGGGCCACTCCCACTTTTCCAAAAAAACTGCGTCCAAATATGCCCCTCCCTAATGCGATCCTTTGTGCCAAATTTCACTTTAATATCTTTATTTATGGCTTAGTTATGACACTTTATAAGTTTTCGGTTTCCGCCATTTTGTGGGCGTGGCAGTGGGCCGATTTTGCCCATTTTCGAACTTAACCTTCTTATGGAGCCAAGGAATACGTGTACCAAGTTTCATCATGATATCTCAATTTTTACTCAAGTTACAGCTTGCACGGGCGGGCAGACGGACGGACAGACAGACGGACGGACAGACAGACATCCGGATTTCGACTCTACTCGTCACCCTGATCACTTTGGTATATATAACCCTATATCTGACTCTTTTAGTTTTAGGACTTACAAACAACCGTTTTGTGAACAAAACTATCATACTCTCCTTAGCAACTTTGTTGCGAGAGTATAAAAAGGAAGAAAGTGCGGTGGAAAAAACAATTTAATGATATACACATACAGTATACACATATATGTATGTATATGTAAAGTGAAAAATGATATAGGAGTGACTGAAGTGACCGAAAACAGAACCAAAAAAAATCCCTTAAGTGTGCATAAAAAAATAGAAAGAAGAACAAGAACAAGAACAAGAAAATAGAAGAGAAGAACATATTCAAAAAAGGCATAGTCAGGCAGGGAAGTACCGTGAAAAATAACTCACAAACGAAAAAATAAGTCAGAAGGAAATAACAACAACAGAAACTAGCACAGGGATTGGCGAAAGACGCACAGGCGCAAGCGAGGCACAAGCACAGGCACATACACATCAGTGATCTGCAGTGCATGAGTTAAACACAACTTTGAGCTACTTGCGAAAAATTGAGTATGAAGCAAGCAAATTATTCACTGAATGTGTACAAGTGTGATTACTGCTCACTTACAAGAGAGAGAGTTTTGCTTGTGAGCTGTTTGGCTTGTACGAAGCATATATCGGGTGATTTTTTAAGAGCTTGATAACTTTTTTTAAAAAAAAAACGCATAAAATTTGCAAAATCTCATCGGTTCTTTATTTGAAACGTTAGATTGGTTCATGACATTTACTTTTTGAAGATAATTTCATTTAAATGTTGACCGCGGCTGCGTCTTAGGTGGTCCATTCGAAAGTCCAATTTTGGGCAACTTTTTCGAGCATTTCGGCCGGAATAGCCCGAATTTCTTCGGAAATGTTGTCTTCCAAAGCTGGAATAGTTGCTGGCTTATTTCTGTAGACTTTAGACTTGACGTAGCCCCACAAAAAATAGTCTAAAGGCGTTAAATCGCATGATCTTGGTGGCCAACTTACGGGTCCTCAAAATGGCCATAGAATCGCGAGCTGTGTGGCATGTAGCGCCATCTTGTTGAAACCACATGTCAAATTCCAAGTTCAGTTCTTCCATTTTGGCAACAAAAAGTTTGTTAGCATCGAACGATAGCGATCGCCATTCACCGTAACGTTGCGTCCAACAGCATCTTTGAAAAAATACGGTCCAATGATTCCACCAGCGTACAAACCACACCAAACAGTGCATTTTCGGGATGCATGGGCAGTTGGCCACCAAGATCATGCGATTTAACGCCTTTAGACTATTTTTTGTGGGGCTACGTCAAGTCTAAAGTCTACAGAAATAAGCCAGCAACTATTCCAGCTTTGGAAGACAACATTTCCGAAGAAATTCGGGCTATTCCGGCCGAAATGCTCGAAAAAGTTGCCCAAAATTGGACTTTCCGAATGGACCACCTAAGACGCAGCCGCGGTCAACATTTAAATGAAATTATCTTCAAAAAGTAAATGTCATGAACCAATCTAACGTTTCAAATAAAGAACCGATGAGATTTTGCAAATTTTATGCGTTTTTTTTTAAAAAAAAATTATCAAGCTCTTAAAAAATCACCCGATATTCACAATTGTTTGGTTATGAGCTCGCAATACTTATGAATATTTGCTTAGGATTCTCTGACAATTATGAATACGAAACACTTGTGAATATACGAAGAAGCTCAATTGTGCGCAACCCACTTGAGCCTTTAGAGCCGTAACGCTATGAACCAAAGGCTAATAAATCCATTAAGAAAGTACTAAGAGTTACTATTATATTATTGTATAACAACAAGGATTTTGTAACTGGTTCTAATAACGACTAGATATAATGAAATAAAAAACGGGGTTTTCATATTTAGTATTAATTTTCTCAATTATTAAAAAACAAAAATCACATATACATACTTACATTCATGTTATCACTTATAATATTACATTTTATTTTATAAAATGATAATTCAGTTCCTTTCAATGGAATTAAAATTAAAAATAAAAATCACGTCAGTTTAATGGTATAAAAATTACATGAATTATTAACAAAAAACAAAATAACACACTTCAGTTCATTTCGGTGAAAAAAAATGTGGTAAAAAACTGGCTTGCGCAAGAAAAAATTCTACTTCTCGATTGGCCAGCGCAAAGTCCTGATCTAAACCCGATCGAGAACTTGTGGAATGATGTCAAAGAAAAAGTTGGGCAAAGAAAATTTAAAAATTGCGACGAGCTTTGGGCAGGAGTACAGGAAGCGTGGAACTCTATTCTTTTGGACAGATGCTAAAGGTTAATAGAGAGCTTGCCACGCAGATGTGAAGCGGTGATAACTAATAACGGTTATTCCACTAAGTATTAACCAAGTTAGATATATGTAATATCAGAGAAATCTCACGTCTCGTGTTAATAATATTTATTTTTCCTTACTGATCTTTTAAAGTGCGCTAAATAGAACAAGAAAATAGAAGAGAACTTGTCCAAGCCAATTTGACTTAATAATGTAAACTGAACAAGACGTATTTTTATTATAGAAAACTGAGAAATTTTGGACTACTTTAGTTTTTAGTGAGGTAATTCATTCATTTTTTTACATTATAACGATTCCACTTTCTTTATATAATGTATAACATTATTAAGTATCATATTTCACATTAAGAAAGTGCGCTAAATCTCTGTCCATAGCTGTATGTATGGTTTAAAATCTAAAACTTAAATTTACGGTTCAGACCAAAATTCGCGTCGAAAAATAAGTGAAAACCGTTACCAAACTGTTTTCGGTATTCGGTTTATTTCCGGTAAAAACCGAATAACCGCTAACAAAGCACTTTGGTACTGTATATAACGGATTAGTGATTGCCGGTAAATGCTTACCATTGTGTTATAACACAAATCTATCCCGAAATAATAAAAATTCAAGTATTTACTTGCAAAATTTCCAGCAAGACCCCTTATACATACTCAATCAAGTATAAGCAGGATTGCTTAAAATAAGCTACGGCAATTACAAGCAAAAAACAAAAGCATATGTGCGAATTACATTTTATACCATACATACATACATACATATATTTCATGTATATTTCTAAAAACATACAAATAGCATAACTGGCTCATTTACTACTGAAATCATATTCATATATACATACATATTTCAAAATATATACATATAGTACAAACATACATACATTCTAAAGTCAGAATATCATTCAATTTTCTTTTCGCGGCCTCTTCTCACTGCGAACATATATACATATATACATATGTATGTACATATGTACATATATGCGACGCAGTTATACAAATTATATACCTACTTATTAACAAGAGAATTTGCGAAAATTACCAACGGTCGGTTAATTCTCTTTTCGTGGTTTCTTCGTACCGCGAACATAGATATATATATACACATATATATATATATATACATATGGGCGCATACACATACATATATACAAAATCCTCTGAAAAATATACCCTGTCGATATCGGGTACAACTTAAAGACAATAATAAATATAACATAAAACGTTTTATAACATACTTAAATATTTGTACATAAGTGTATTGTCACATACATATGTATGTAGATACGCTCACTGCTTCAAAGTCCACATTGGCATATATTCCGCGATACCACTTGGTTTTTGGCTAACAAAAACAAGCAGGATTGCGTATAAAATATATTCAAAGTCCACATTGGCACATTTCCCGCAATACCCCTTGGTTTTTGATCAACAAAAACAAGTAGGATTGTGTAACCAACCAAAGCGTAACACATATGTACATACATGCATATGAATGTACAAAGTGCAGTGATCTCTAAAACGAGCAGTCATTAGCACGTAATAAACAAAATATAGGTATACCCTATAGGACATTTGAACATAAAATATACATATATAAATGAAATATACATAGAAAAATAAAATACATAAAAAATTTCCGGTCATTAATAAATAATTAAATCAAATTTAAGCGATTTCAAAACTTTTATTAACTTAAAAGAGTTCGCGATTACACATAGTATCAAATACGTAGAACGTTATCGTTATATCAATTTCGTACGAAACTCTTATTTACTTAAAAGAGTTCTCGTCTAGCCATTGGTTTTATTGATTCTTTTTGAAACTCTTATATACAAAGAGTCTATTCAACTGTTTATATTCGAAACTATATCTTATACATCTACAAGTCTAGTTTTCACTAAGACGTTTTGATTTATTCTATACATTTTTTAAATGAGCTCAGACTCAAAGGAATCTAAAACAACTCAGTTGCTAAAAGTTCCAAAGATGATTTCAGACGAAAAAAGTCCGTGTACACCTGCAGATGCTACACGCTCAAAGGAAAATGCTACAAAACAAAAAAGGGTGAAAGATATTTCATACACCAAATTTATTTCTGAGAGTGACAGTCTAATTCGATACTGCACTCGATTCTCATCTTCACCGATTCAAGATAATTCTGAATCGGTATTAGAAATTAACAAAAAAAATCTTGACAACTTCTGGACACGTCTCCAAGTGGCATATGACGCAACCGTAGAATCTGATGACTCAGATCTACCAGAAAATTTTAAATCCTCCGCTTGCTCAAAATACGAAAATTGCTTAGACCAATTCGAAGAGATAAAAGCCATGATCTCTGATCAACTAAAACAAATAAAATCAATTGCACCTAGTCCACAACCGAGAGTAGAGCTGCCACAAAGACAAGCCCAAGAGGCGAGCTCAGGCATTCACCTTAAAGTGCCAATATGCGACACAGATATATTTCATGGTGGTTATGAACAGTGGCCGTCCTTCTGGGACATGTTTACAGCTGTGTACATAAACCATCCTAAATTATCACAAGCGAAGAAATTGTATCACCTCAGATACAAACCAAATGACGATAATAATGAATTTACCAAAAATTCAGAAAGAAACCAGTGAAGAATTCATAAAGCTTCAATCCACTGTTTCAAATTGTTTGTCGGTTTTATCGACATAGAATATTTCCACAGATAATTGGGACCCAATTCTGGTAAATATATGCACAGCTGCATTACCAGAAAAATCGTTACTTTTGTGGGAGCAATCGCTTTCATAGCGAAGAAAGTAGTCAGAACGAAAAACGTTCAAAACGACCTCAATAGAAGCTTCAATAGACCCCAAGCAAGTGCCACAATAATTTCAATAGAAGCTTTTTTAAGAATCAATCGTCCGCATCCGAATAATATAAACAAACGTCATACGAACTTTGTAGAGGAGGTCACAAGCTCAAATCGTGCGAAAAATTCCAAAAAATGAATATTAGCGATCGAAACAATTTCGTTAGAACGAAAAAACTATGTACCAACTGTTTGTCACATGCGCATACGCTTATAGAATGCGAAAGCAAATTTAATAGCGTTTACTGCCATAAAAGACATCATTCAATGTTACATATAACAAATTATTCCAGCTCACCCCAAACAGCGCAAACGTAAAAAGAGCAACAACAAATTCTGAAAACTGCCAAGAAGCACCATGCTGTTCAAAGGCGTTAAAAACCCCAAACGCTACATAGCGAAAACCACAGTAGTAGGTCTAGGCCATCAAAACTGGCCAATTTTGAAATCACGGGAATGGGTGGAAGAGTTGTTCAAAACTCTAATAAACTCTGCCCCATTACCCTCTTTTCCCCCCAAAGCGGATAAGCGCATACAAACAGAAGCTAGTTTCTTACCGCAATTAACCAATATACTACCAAGCTATCATATAAATAGCAAGCATTGGCAAAAGGTTTCACACCTAAAGCTAGCAGACCCAAACTGCAACAGCCCCGCTCAAATAGATCTTCTATTAGGCAGCGATCTCATACCACAGATAATACTCGAAGGTATTGAGAAAATCACAAATACACTTCTGGCTCAAAATACCATTTTCGGATGGGTCCTAAGTGGTCTAGTTACGGAACCAGTCACAACAATGACAACTCAAGTTGAGGAAGTCTCAAACGAGTATCTCAATTCACAATTGAAAAAACTTTGGGAATTAGAAATACTTTCCCCCATATCAGTCACAACCCCTGAAGATCAGTATTGTGAAGACTTTTACAAAGCCACAACTACTAGATCAGAAAATGGACGGTACGTCGTACGACTACCACTGAAGCAACAATTTCCTAACACAGCAGGATGGCTTTCGCCAATTATGATTCAAGCGAAAATCTTAATACAAGAATAATGGCTAGATGGAACCGACTGGGATGAACAAGTGAAACCTCTTCGTTTAGAAAAATGGTCCCAGTTCGCAAACAATCTGAATGATATTTCTCAGATTCAAATTCCGCGATGGGTAAATTACTCCCCCGTTCACAAAGTCGAATTACATGGCTTCTGTGACGCCTCTGAAAAGGCATACTGCGCTACTATCTATGTGCGCACGCAAAGGGACACCACGACCACAAGCCACTTATTAGTCGCAAAAGCAAAGGTGGCACCTTTAAAAACAATAAGTCTCCCACGACTTGAGTTATGTGGCGCACTACTACTTTCCAAATTAGTAGCTATGTTGCAAATGCATTTAAACTTGACAAAATGCAAACTATATATGTGGTCCGATTCCGAAATTGTACTAGTCTGGTTGGAAAAACCACCACATGCAACTTTATCGTCCCAGAAGGTCGAAAAATCGCCACCTTTCATACATTATTGGATGATGCCGACTTCCTTGAACGATTTTCATCGTTTCCAAGAGCTCTCAGAGTAGTTGCTTACATGTTCAAATTTATCGAGCAACTCAAAGGCAATGTCAAAGGGTCACATAATTTCCCATGCAACACAGTGACGCACGTAGAGTTACAAAAGGCAAAGGTCGCACTAATCGCATATACACAAGCGCGCTACTTCAGCCGCGAGTAGTTCTAAACCCATTTCTGGACACGAAAGGTGTGCTTCGTGCCAATGGTCGGCTCGCTAATTCGAGCCTAACATACAACGAACGCCACCCCATAATAATTCCAGAGAGGTCACCATTTGCACACATTATTCCTCAATTACATCCACATCTTAATGCTACATGCCGAACATCGCCACATGCAACATATGGTACGCCAGTAGTATTACATATATTCCCCGTATTAAGCCGCAAATCAAGAAGTGCATCTTCACGTGCAAGATTTGCACACAGCACTTCCACCTGAACGCTGCAATTTCGCTCTGCCCTTCACAACAGGTGTTGATTTTGCTGGGCCTTTTCAGGTAAAGGCGTCCCCGTTAAGGTCTCCCACTCTCATGAAAGGCTATGTGGCTGTCTTCGTATGTTTCACGACAAAGGCAGCACACCTTGAGCTATGTAGTAATCTGACGACGCAACCTTTTCTCGCGGCATTTGCTCGCTTCGTCGCTCGACGTGGCTACCCATCAAAAATCATGAGCGATAATGGCAAAACCTTCATTGGAGCTCAACGAGCCACAGAAAAGCAGTTTGTGGATTTCCTTAAACATGTGTCATCCGACATTGTACAAAAGTACGCCTCTCAAGGTATCAATTGGCAATTTATACCCCAAGCGCTCCTCAAATGGGCGGTTTATGGGAATAAGCTGTAAAAAGCTTCAAATGCCATTTCGAACGGGTAGCTGGAAATTATAAATTCAATTACGAAGAGTTCACGACGTTATTAAATCGAAATGAAGCCGTTCTCGATTCACGGCCACTCACAGTATTATCGCAAGACCCCTCACATTTCACCGCCTTAACTCCAGGGCATTTTCTAAGCCAGGCGGGGAGTCGCTATCCCCATTAAATCGATGGGAAAGAATTAAAATTCTCCAGGACGAGTACATAAAGGATCTCCACAAAAGGTACCGTTGGAAGACTCCTGAACAAGTGCCTAAACTTGGAGACTGTGTCCTGTCCATGATGATTGTTTACCCCCTACCGAGTGGCGGCTAGGCCGCATAGAGAAGCTACATTATGGCTCCGACGGTCACATACGAGTCTTGGATCTCCGTACGCAAAACGGAACGCTAACCAGACCGCTCGTGAAGCTGTGCTTTCTACCAGCCACCGACGATCGCGAATTCGAAAACCGAAAAAACCAAACCACGATATAACAAAATCATTAAATTTAACAATAAAACTAGAAATACGCCCATAAGAACCGTTCGAATTAACCCGCCGTATTAAATAACCAAGAATATTAACAAAAAATTGTCGATCAATACCACGACACGTTCATGCCACATGTTGTGGCACGATCACCATATCTGCTTATTTGATAGAATATTATAATACAATCTTCTCTATACAGATTACCTCGTTGCGGCGTCGACAGCCTGGACCACCACCTCGTCGCTCCACGGGTCTGAGCAGCGTTGTGGCTACCCTGCAACATCTGCAACATCTGTAGCGCCTTCTAGGCCAATTTATCATTTTTTCGAACGTTATCGACTTTAATCGAATTAAAGGTCAGTGCCGTGAATTTATTCTTTTAACAACAATTTACAGATCCTTTCGAGACAAATTTAGACACCATTGTAGTACAAAGGGTTGTGTCCAGTTTGCCCACAGAACACATAAAAGTTAAAAAAAATTCCAGAAAATGTAAAACTGGCTGACCCTTCATTTGGTGTTCCGGCTAAGATTGACTTACTATTAGGTGCGGACATATTCTTTGATGTGCTAAGAGAAAAGAAAATAACTATTGCAAATTAATTTCCCTAATTTGGAACCGCAGAACCTGAAAATTTCACTTGTTTGCTATAAAAATATTCTCTGCAATAAAAAAATGAAAATACAACAGAGACGCTCTTCTCACCAAATACACTAGGAAATCACAACAAGATACTATCATAAATTGCATTATATGACCTGTCTAAACTTATTTAACCCATTTTCTGGGCGATCCACAGCGGAAGTACTAAATTCTGAGTTGAGAAAGAGTCGAAGTATTGAGTACAGTATGAGACATATATGCCCCAAAGATATATAGAATTAACGGGGCTTTCGATAGTCGCAAGCGGCATCGTGTCTATATGTTTTTCGCAGTTCGTGGTGTCACCTAGCGTCAGTTGACACCATGAACCACAATATCTCTGCGGGCATATATGTCTCTTACTGTACAATTGGTACTATTGAGTATAAAAACACTCGCATGGTGACGTTTCATTTAAATCCGTTTATCTCGCCAAAAACGCCTCAACTTGACTGTCCAATAGAATCAGGCTATGCCCAGCTGAGCGGAATCATCTATATAGTAACTATAAGTTGCCCAAGTTACCCATTTCATTTTCATCAATTTCTGTGAAGTTATACCTTATTCTGGAAAATAACGTGCCCAATTTTGAATATCTAAAATGGTAAGTATCGATTTTACTGTTCATTTTTGTGCGTGGTGAAATTTCACTGACATTCAAACGAGTGTTTACGTAAAACTTTAGGTAAGGTTTGTTTATTCAACAATAGTAGTAGCCAATTTTCCATATAGAACCCGAGTTTTAACTTGCCCTCGTCCTCGGAACCCGGCGATTCCCGACGATAACAGCTGTTCCGGAAACGCCTAGAAATCAGGCACGGAAATTTTCCCGGCTCTGTCGGGAAATGTTCCCGATTTCTATTCACATTTTGTAGAAAAAAAAATACTCGGCCGGGTTCGAACCCTAGGCTGCGCAAGCGACCTGCCAGCTTAACCACTACGCCACGTGCGACTTTGAAATGTAGATCTCAAATATCATAGACCTTCACTAAGCTGTTAAACCGGTTTGTCAGACAATGAAGAAAATGAATCTCAGAATGGAGAAATGCACTTCGATAGGGACTGATGGATGTGCGGTCATGTTGTCAGATATCGGAACAGTCAACGAAATTCGGAAAGAAGCAAAAAATGCTGTCATGACTCCTTGTTTCTCGCACAAACTCAACAACAGTATTTCAAAGTCAGTGAAAGTACGATTAATCGAAAACGTTGCCAGTGCCCTACGAGAAGTCGACAAATTCTTCAAGAACTCATTTCCAAAACGTGTGTCTGTATTAGCAAAGATACTTGGTGAAAAAATTGTCCAGTTGTGTGAAACAAGATGGGTAGAGAAGCACGATGCTGTCCTTCAATTTGTTGCGAAGTTACCGTTGATCATCGAAGCTCTGTCAAAAACCAGTGAGAGGAAGAACAGAGAAACAGTAGGCAAAGCAACAATTCTCATATCGGCTTTGTGCAAGTTCGAATTTATCGTCGGGCTCTTCTGTCTCAGCGACATTCTATCGCTCACCCACTCGCTAAGCGTAGTCCTTCAAAGGAAGCAATTGATTTGGCGAAGGCATCAAAAATGATTGGGACGTTGCGTGCCACGTTGGAAAAAAAGGGGGAAAAAGGTGATGAAATATTCCGATTGATTTATTCAGAAGCCAAGAAAATGGCGGAAAAAAAATCGAGAAGATTTGGAAGCTCGTTTTTCACAAGAAGTTTTGGATGGTTACCAATTGAGTGTGTTGCTCCCAGAAAAAGCAAGTCTTTTAAAAGAAAGCGAAATCGATTATTTAATCGGATGCTTGATAGAAAGATTCGGGAATCTTCTGGATGATGAAAAAAGCGTACAAAAATTGAAATTCAAAGGTGAATTAAGCTACTGGCAATGCCACTGGCAGCAGCAACAAAAAATTGAAGGCAGCGAAATTCCAACTTCTGAACTGGAAACATTATGAAAATGTGATGTCGACATATTCCCAACAATCCACACCTATCTCCGAGTATTCTGTACACTTCCCGTAACAAACGCAAGCTCTGAACGATCTTTCTCTTATCTTCGCCGCATCAAAACATGGCTTAGGACGACCATGCTTCAAGAAAGACTAGTTGGATTAGCGTTGCTTCATACGCATCATGACTTCGAAATCACCGCCGAAGGAGTCACGAAAGAGTCGCAAAACTTGGCAGTCATCGTTTTGCGTTATGAAACACGCAATGTAAAAGGATTTTTCTGTTTGAATTTTTAATAAAATGAGCCACTATGTAATGCATGCATATGGTTGACTTTTCGATTATAACCACTTTGTTTACCTAAAACTTGGAATTGATAATTTTTGTTTCATAATTTGTACTGTATTTCTCTCGCTATAATAAGTTTGAAACCCAAATTGAAGGATAAATTCAATTTCCCCCCCCCCCCCCAAGAATCGGGGGAGACTAGGTCAGTGTTACCCTTCAAAGGATCATTATACTACTCCTTGTTTGACCTGATGAATGAAGAATACTTATGGTTTATTGAACAGACCTTATTGTTCTCAGATGGTCAGCTCTTGAACTTGATTCTCGATAATAGTGGTGAATTGACCAACTCAGTGCATGAAAATTTCCCACAATACCCGAAGAGCATCAAGGGTTTGAGCGAAGAAACTACAACTGGTGTACACAATTTATATGAAATGGTGAAGGAGAGACATCTCATTCTATAATCTGTATGGTTATCGCGAGTCGCTAATTGATGGTATTAAACGGCCCACCGATGTGATGATTTCTGGCAAAGTGTGCTGTGTTGCTGGTTATGGGATATGGGCAAAAGTGATGCATAAGCTCTGAGTAGTTTTGGCGGAATCGTCAATGTCACCAAAATCATTGCTTTGCAAGCGCCAATGGAAGGATATGAAGTAACCACCAAGGAGCAAGCATAGAAAGATGCTATCATCTTCGTAGCAACAACTGGTTGCAAGGACAATATTACTGGCGCACATTTTGAGCACATGCCCGACGATGCAATCGTTTGTAATATTGGTAATTTTGATTGTGCAATCAACGCCGCATGTTTGAATACCAAGGCCAAGGAGAAGATTAATAACAAACCCCAAGTCGATCGTTTTACACTATCCAATGCTAATCATATTATTTTGTTGGCCAAAGGACGTCTGGTAAATTTGTGCTTCGCGCACGGTTATCTCAGTTTGAGATGTTCAACTCGTTCAGTAATCAAGTGGTGGCACAAATCGAATTTTGAACCAAGGCTGACAAATACAACGTAGATGTGCATATGTTGCCGAAAATGCTAGATGAAGAGATCGCCAGTTTACACTTGGAGAATATGAAAAGTTCCGTAATTAAATTCGAAACACTTGGACTTAGAATGACATCATATGGTCCATTACGGCATGAATACTGAGACCTAATTCTTTAATTGCTGGTGCAATCATCGCAACAAAAGTCCTACGACACATCTGTAATTCAGCAAGGCACACATATCCGGTAGGAGGATATACCTTACGCAATTAATTATTAATATTAGTAAATGAAAATTACAAGTACAATAAAAAGTTGCTCATATAAGAAAAATTATTACGAGTTCGACCCGCTAATCTTCTAAATAAAAATTTAAATGCCAAAGATTAAGATATGTGTATGTACTCTGCATGTGGTGCGTACAATAATTAGGATAAGAAAATCTATAAATAAAGGATCTCTGAGCAACCAGAGCTGAGTAATGTTTTAATCTTAAAACCTTCGCGTCCGTTTTTAATCTACATAGCTCTAAGAGCCTAGTGGTTGTAATTAAGGGTATAGAGTCCGCCGTAGACTCTAGTGAAGTCAAAGAAGCATTGGAAGAATGCGGTTTTGGTATTAAAAGTGTTGTAAATATATTTATTAGAAATATAGTAGTACAGCCTATGTTCAAAATAGAATTGATGCCAAATTCTAACCAACGAAAGAAAAATGAAATACACTCGATTTACAATTTAAAATATCTGTTCCATCGTAGAATCACCGTTGAGAAACCACATATGTAGGAGAAATGGTCCAGTACAACGTACAAACTACTAAGAGTATGGCACACGAAAGCATATTGCACTCTACGCAGTGTCTGTGTGATGTATGGTGATCTACATCCTACTTCAAAATGTACTCTTAAAAAAGAGGATTTAAATAAAAAATGCAGCAATTGTAAAGGAAATCACACTGCTAACTTCAGGGGTTGCCCTGTATATAAAGATTTGAAATCGATATTGTCACAGGGCATTCAAGCAAGTCGTAACCAAATATTGAATATTCCTCCTAATGAAACTATTGAAATCCCCGTCCATATTTCAAACTGGCACTTATTAGATTTCTGGATGAAAATAATATTGATGAAATGTTATTGTCAGAAACTCATCTTACGAACAAAAACAATTTATATATACCGGGATTTAGACTCTATGTTACAAACCACCCAGATGGAAAGGCACATGGAGGAACAGAAGTGTTGGTTAGAAAACGGTTAAATCACCCACATTAGAATCTTATGCCAGAGCGCAATTACAAGCTACAAAAATAACTATAAAAATTCGCTGCGGGGACTTAAACTTGACGGCCATATACTGCCCACCTCGGTTTAAAATTACAGACATCCAATTTAAGGACTTTTGGAACACTAGGCCATAGATTTCTAGCAGGTGGAGATTACAATGCAAAACACACATATTGGGGCTCAAGACTAATTAATCCCAAAGGACGACAGCTGTATCAAACTGTTATAAATAGGCACAATCACCTTGAAATAATATCTCCTGGTAAGCCGACATATTGACCTAGTGATCGTAAGAATACACCTGATTTAAGTGATTTTGCTGTAATCAAAAATATAGATAAATCTCACATAACAGCTGATACATGTACTGGTCTATCTTCTGATCACTCTCCGGTACTAATAAATTTATGTGAACAACCCATATTCGTTAATCGAAAAGTGGGTCTAACTTCTTATAAACCGAATTGGCTAAAATATAAAAAAATACTTGAGTAGCAACATTTATATTGAGTACAAAATAAATACATGAAGAGATATTGACGAAAGCATAAGAGAAGTCAAAGATATAATAACCAGCGCAGCTGTCTTAGCAACACCAAACAAAAACTAAAAGCCGTTTGGTCCCAGAAAAATCTTTAATAGAGAAATAGAAAAGCTTGTAAATGAAAAATGGCGTGCAAGACGTGAATGGCAGATAAATCGCTCCCCTTCCATTCAGCTTCAATTGAAATCTGCTGTACGTAAACTAAAAAAAAAGCGCCTAAACGTGAAGAAGAATTCAACACCGAAATGTATATAAAGAAGCTGTGTCCAAATTCAAACAAGCAAAATTCCCTTTGAAAAGCCCAAAATTCCATGAAGACACCAACTGACTCCAATACGCCTATACGAGACTTGGGTGGAGATTGGGCTCGAAGTGACGAGGAAAAGGCTAACTGTTTTGAAAATCCCCTAGAAAAGGTATTTCAACCTAATTTGCCAAAGAACAACTTTAAGCTGTCAATCTTACCCAACACAGCTAAAGAGTCGCTCGAATTTTTTAAGACTTCAGCTTCTGAAATTATTGGAATCATCAAAGAACTTAATCCAAAAAAGTCGCAGGGACATGATAATATTTCTACAAAAATTCTAATTGAGTTACCAATTATTGCTGTAGAGGTGCTCTCTTTGCTCTTCAATGCAATTCTTAGTTTCGAATACTATCCAATTTCATGGAAAAAGTCGCAGTATACAGGGAAAGACTTAACACAGCCGTCTTCATACACACCAATCAGTCTTCTACCCTGTCTTTCTGAAGTATTACTATCAAAGATGTCTACTTTCCTCCACAAAAATAATACAATACCAATGCATCAATGCGGTTGTCGTGCAAAACTTGGCACAATAGAGCAAGTAAATAGAATTACTAACGAAATAAGGAAAGCATTTGAGCACAGGGAGTACTGTTCAGCAATATTTTTAGATGTAGCTCAGGCGTTTGATAAGGTCTTTTATATAAGATTAAAAAATTCTACCTTTAGAATTGTATAAAACATTGGAATCTTATTTAAATAATAGACAATTTATGGTGAAAGTAGGAGATTTCATATCGGATGAAAGACAGGTAAGGGCTGGTGTACCACCGGGCAGCGTTTTAGGTTCAACTCCATACATCATATATACAGCAGATCTTCCAGTAGCTAACATTGTATTACCAACTGCCACATTTTAGCATCAAGAATAATAGCGGAGCATTTAAGTTCTGTCGAAGAATGTAAGCATGTTACATTTTCGCTTAGACAAATAAACAATATTTTAGTACTCCAAGTAAACGAAGTAACATATCTTGGTATTCACCAAGATAGAATGCTCACGTGCAGAAAACACATCTGTAGTAAAATAACATGTATGAAGATTAGAGCTGCAAATTTAAATTGACCATTAAATAAAAACTCTAAGCTTAGCCTAGACAACAAAGTGCTTTTATATAATGTGGTCATAAAAACATTTGGATATATGGCATTCAACTGTGGGGTACGACCTGTGCAACTAAATTGATATAATACAAAGGATCCAGTAGAAAATGCGTAGAACAATTACGTGTTCACCATGGTACATGCGTAACGAAAATATACATTAAGACATTGGTATTCCTATGGTGAAGAAAGAAGTAGAAGATAGCAGAATTAAATATGTATCTAAACTCCGAGATCCCCCAAACCCTTTGGCTAATACTTTGGTCCATTCTTGCGATCAAACACGCCTTAAAAGAAGAAGATATGCCTGCGTATTAAAGATCAACGTTAGTTTTTAAATAGATTTAAGATTTTATAACTTAGTGTTAGGCTTAAAAAAACAGATCCAATAAATAAAATAATATTGAAAAAAAAAAAAATATTTATATATCGTCAAATGAGGACGCTTCCCATGCAGGCATTTGATTCTTCCTCCTCACAATTAAACTATATCATGCTTTCTCATTTTCTCACAAACTATTATTAAAAAAATTAATAATGCTTTAAAGAAAATAAAAAATAAAATATGTAAAGTTGGAAAGATTTATATAAAGTAAAATAAAGAAAAACTTCTAATTTTAAACCTGGGTTAGTTGCCAACTATTCAAAATATTCACCATTGCATCGACAACATTAGGGCATAAAAAAGTAATAATTAGCAAGTAGTAACTCGTAGTATATACATATATAAAAGAAGTAAAAAGTAATATGATTTGTAATTCAAAACAATTTCATGTTTTCGACCGGTAGATATAGCCGCAGGAAACTTATAGTTTTCGAGATATTTCCGTTTAAAGTTGAACATTTTAACTATTTAAATTTCGTATTTTTTTCGATTTAAAATTTGTTTTATCCTTCCATTGCTTACTTTTTATACACCAACGCTTTATCCGTTCGTTTGTACACATTTATTATATAGTGCAATATTTAAATTTTTGATCAATTATATTTATTCTCACAATAACAAAACGGCTGTATACTGACATTTTTTTTTACTTTTGTAAATGAACTGAAAGAATTAAATAAGCAGATTATAACCCAAATACTGGAATAAAAAACGTAGTGGAATAGAAGTAGGGCAATATCAATATTTCCAAAAATGTTTGAGATGAGTTCAATACCGGTTGACTGTTTGTCCATCCGTGGAAGCGATAAGATAAGAGTAGAAGTATCTTCATGTACCATGGCACCATAATCGAAAACCTATAAGGTATTTTAAAAGGTACAAACCGGTAAATTGGGGGAGTCGATGGCATTAGAAATCACCCGAATTCATGAAATTTTTTATTTGGGAACAACCAAAACAAAAAAGAAAACATAGAAAAGAGGTCATATATTTGAAATGATGTTACATGATTCTCTGAATAGTAAAGGCCTCTATCGAAATTGACTTCAGAATGAAAAAAGATTACCATCGTTTTTGAAGTTGCCATCGAATATGGGGCCGTTCATTTCAAATATACCAATAAATCCGGATATTGTTATCTGCACAATTTTTGCAGCTTATACCGATTCGAACAAAAAAAATATGTACGATATATAACTAAAAATAAAACTACGCTATTAAACTAAAACAATAGCATAATTTTTTTCAATGCCACTAAATCAAAGCAAAACCATATGTGACAGATTGCCGAAGTTCACAATAGCATAATCGAAAATCGAACATTTCACATCACATTAATGATACGAGTTTTTCATAAGTGTGAAAAAAAACAAGAAAAAAAGTTAATTTCGGCTGCACCGAAGCTAATATACCCTTCACAATTGCATGTCCTTCAGTAACTATGTGTTCAGTTTATATGGAAGCTATATGCTATAGTAATCCGATCTGAACAATTTTTTCGGAGATTATATTGTTACCTTAAACAGTAATCCATGTAAAATTTCTTGAAGATACCATACAAGCCCTTGATTCCGATCGTTCGGTTCGTATGGCAGCTATATGCTATGGTAAGCCGATCTGAACAATTTCTTCCGATATTACATTATTTCTAGGAACAGTACCTCATACCAAATTTCGTGAAGATATGTTGCCAAATGAGGAAGTTTCCCATGCAAGCATTTGATTCCGATCATTCAGTTTGTATGGCAGCTATATTCTATAGTTAACCGATCTGAACAATTTCTCCGGAGATTACATTGTTTCCTTAGAAAATAATCTATACAAAATTTCGTGAACATATATTGTCAAATGCAAAAGTTTTCCATACAAGAACTTTATTCCGATCGTTCAGTTCTTCGTATATTACATTATTATCTTAGAAAATAACCTCTGCCAACTTTTGTGAGGATACATTGTCAAATGTGAAAGTTTTCCATACAAGAACTTGATTCCGATCGTTCTGTTTGTATGGCAGCTATATGTAATAGTGGTACGATATCGGCAGTTCCGAGAAATTAGCAGCTTATTGAAGAGAAAATGGCGTTTGGATACGTGGCGTTTGAATATTCAAAACGATATCTTAAATACTGAGGGACTAGTTCGTATATATACAGACAGACGGACGGACAGACAGACAGAAGGACATGGCTAAATGAACTCAGCTCAACATACTGATCATTTATATATACTTTATAGAGTCTCCGACGCTTCCTTCTGGGTGTTACAAACTTCGTGGCAAACTAAATATACCCTGTACAGGGTATAAATACATGAGAATGGTTTATTCACGCGAAGTTTACGATTAGGCTGAGTATATTAAAACTGGATAAAATCAGTCAGTGTGTTCACTTAGACTCGACATACCTTTTCAATGTTATTTATTCTGATTATCCTTAAAGATTATAAATTGGTCATAAGTAGAATGTTCTGATTTAATCAAGTATATCTCTTATTTAAAATGGTATGGATTGGTACCAAAAATATTTAAAATCGGCTCACATTTGTCCTCTGATATCACTGTATTTGTAAATATTAATTGCAGCACTATCATCTTTACTATCGAGCTACATATAAAAATTATCAGCAGTCGCTGCATAACATAAATAAAAGAATTCAGTATAGTTAGTATTAGAGTACTCGGACTATGTAGAAAATGTATGAATGATATACATATGTGGAAATTTCGTGAATACTGTAGAACGATTTCATTCAATACTGGTATAAAATTATGTTCAAGGATGTATTTTAAGATATTATATATACAGGGTTACCCACTCGAAGTGTTACCAAATTCAAACTGCTATAACTACCACACTATTAATGACAGCGCGCTTAAATTTACACCAATAACAAATCATTCCATTGTTTACAAGCGTACAAAAACATTTTAGTCTGTGTCGTGTGAAAAAAAAGTTATACGTGATGGAATTTAAACGTAATAGTGTGATTGCTTTATATTTGGCTGGAAAATCACAAGCAGCAATTGTTCGTCAGCTAAAACATCTCGAAGTGAACAAAATGTTTGTGTATCGCACTATAAATCGTTACAATGGTACTGGCAGCATCGCAAAACGCCATGGAGGTGGTCATAAGAAAACAGCAACATCACCTGAGATGATTCGAAAAGTGAAGGCTCGACTTGAACGAAATCCACGTCGAAGTGGCAATCAAATGGCTAAAGAGCTGAAGATTTCGCAAAGTTCAATGCAACGACTGTTGAAAAATGAGCTAAAGGTCAAGCCTTACAAGTTCCAAAAAGGACACAATCTTACACCGCAGCAAAAAAAAGTTAGACTCGAAAGAGCGAAGGAGTTGTTACACTTGCACGAACGTGGCGAATTTCCGAACATTGTGTTTTCTGATGAGAAGAATTTCCCTATTGAGCAATTCATAAACTCTCAAAAAGACCGTGTTTACTTGACCGAACGCACGTACGAGAATTTAAGCCTACGAATGGCCACCCGAAGTAATTTCCCATCGCAAGTGATGGTATGGGCTGCCGTGACCGCTGATGGGCGCTCTCCAGTCGTTTTCATCGAGCCTGGTGTCAAAGTAAATGCGACTTATTATCGTGAAAATATTTTGGAAGGTGCTTTAGAGCCGTGGGCACGTAAACACTTCGGCCGGAAAGAATGGACGTTCCAACAAGACTCGGCGCCGTCACATAAAGCGAGAATTAACCAAGAGTGGTTAAAAAATCATGTTCCACGCTTCATTTCGTCGACACAATGGCTTTCGAATTCACCAGACGCAAATCCGATGGACTTTTCCATCTGGTCCATTTTAGAGAGCAAGGTGCGGACTAAAAAAATACACCAGTATGGATGCGCTCAAGAAAGCGATTGTACGTGAATGGGCCAAAATACCACAAGCTCACATTCGTGCAGCATGCAACTCGTTTTTTTGACCGTTTGAGGGCCATAGTCAAGGCAAAAGGTGGCCATATCGAGCTAAAGTGAATGGATTCTAAATTTTTGATTATTTTCATACATTTTTGTCATTGAAATCAATAAAAATATTATCAAACTAAAAAATTATAGTCGTTTGAATAGGTAACACTTCGAGTGGGTAGAATATCTTACAAATTGAATATGGTAAAAAATCAATTCGTGATTAGAAAAATAATATTTTATCTCTATGGTAGATTTTGAAAAATAAAATTCAATTGAATATAAATTTTAACATTGTTATCGAATTCCGACGACATTTTATTTTGTATGTCGTTTAAAATAGCCAGAAAGGCGAAAGGCTTGAGTAACATACATCCTTACTTGACGCCAAACCGCTTTATGCGCTAGAAAACTGTCTATTTTTTATAATCTTGCAACATTTATCGTCTAAAACTAATTGATATAAAAATAGGGTTATATATAGATATATAAGTGATCAGGATCACGAAAAGAGTTGGAATCCGGGTAAATGTCCGTATGTCCGTGCAAGCTGTAACCTTAGATAAATATTAAGATATGTTTTATTTCAATAAACAAAAAAATAAATTGCCACGAACAAATAAAATATTATATAAAACTGTTATTTGACTCTTTGAAAATAGGCGTGGCTCAAAGATATTTGATGTATAAATGTACCTCCCAAACCATTGAAGCTAGTAGTATAACCAAAATTTTCACAGTGTAAAAAAGATGAAATCACATGACAACCCCACTCAAAAATTCGACAAACCAATAAACAAATGCGTCAAATACATACAATTTTACACTCGAGAGAGAGCTTCATAGAATACGTGTCTGGGTGTTCGGGTTCGTTGTTCTTATGTGCACCCCCTCATGACTTCGAGCGTCCCGATTTTACGACAGGCGACTGAACGCGCGTAGGTTTATGGTATGTTAAAATCTAAATATGAGAATAAGATGTTTTCGCGGAGTAAAACGTAACCTGTTTGGTAATCCAGGATAATACCTACGTCTATACGAAACTCCACGCTCCAGCCGTTTAGTGGTGAAAAAGTAACAAACATACACACATATTCACTTTTATAATAGTTGTGTGATTGTTGAAATTCAGAGAAATGCTTATCTAAATATCTATTAAATATGTATCTATTAGAAAGTATTTTAATGCAATAAAGAAAGCATCATTTTTCACAATTTAAGCAATAGTTTTAGTTCATTTATTTATTTTTGCTCATTTATGAATTAAGATTTGCCATAGGTTCTTTATATATTTTCTGGAAATTTAAAACATGATTGAAAAGTTAGTTAAATTTTTAAGTAATTAATTTTGCTAGTATATGCATTTGTGATACATTACAAAAAAGTTATACTTAAAAAAAGATGTATTACTAATTTAAACATTAGTTGCTATTAATTTAAAATAAAAAAAATTGTTCTCTACTTTCTTTTCTTATGCATCATTTTGATACAATACAAAAAAGTTATACATAAAAAGATGTATTACTAATTGAACTCATACATATAGTCCATGACTATTATAGAACAAAGTTTGCTGACATTCCTATGCTACAGCTTGAAAACCAGGTGTTGATCCCAGTGCATATAACTAACACTGTACCGAAATCTGTCAGTGTGTAAGGTATATAATTGAAATTCGAAGAGAATCGTTTCCACATAATAGTTTGTCTTTGTCACAAATGGATTGAATCGCTACTTCTCTTAGCCCATACATAATATTAATATCTTTTTCCCATATACCTAATTTAAATTGGTGGTAAATCGGTTGGCTTTATACTTATAATGGATATTGATCTCCAAGTTGCGTGAGTATCAAATATTCGGTCACAGCAGATCTTAGCCCTTGCTAAAATAATGAATGTCATGTGAAATAATCCCAAATGTCCGAAAAACTTTGTTCTATAACAGTCATGTACTATATGTATGAGTTAAAACATGATAGCTTTTTAGTACCACATTAATACATGACATAGGCTCACGTATAGTACAATTAGGCTGTTCACGGTAAGGTGGTTATCGGGTTATGTGATTATTAGATTAAAAATAACCTGTATGCTCCGTGAACATCCTATGTATGGTTATTTGCTTATTTTTACACAAACAGCTGTTCATTGTTTACAATTGTAGTTCAATGAAATTCCTACTTATAAAATGCCTAAACAAAGTTTAAAAAGCAAAATAATGGAATTTAAAATAACTTCTGCTATTCAGGAAATGGACTTTATTGGAAGGTGTGTGCTTATTAAATAAACCGAATTTTAAGGGTTCAAAAAATTCTTTGCATAAATAATAATTTTTGATAATTATTGATGATTTTTGATGCTTTTCATTGTGCTTTTAATTTGCTGATTGTAAACAAAAAACAGCTGTTAGTAGCAGATTTTCCAATAAGAAAATCTAAATGAAATGCCATTCGCTTAGTTTTATTTATTTTTTGTGCTGCCATTTAGTAAAATTCCACCGACTTTCTAACACTGGAAATAAGCAAACAACCACATAATCTGTAAACAAGGGCCTAGGTTGGTCAAAGTTGGTTATTTTGTCATACCGCATTTTGTTGTTGTTTACTTAATCACATAACCCGATAACCACCTTATCGTGAACAGCCTAAATGTATGTAGATTCAACTCGTAGTGTTGTTTCGTTATTAACTCAAACTCTTACATTCAAACTTTTTACTATTTATTATAACAGAATGAGAGTTTGAAATGTTTAACTCTACCAGTAAAGAATTTTGCTTGTCTTAAATTTAATCCAAAAGAATTTAGGTCCATCACTGCTTTATTACCAACTATTTTCGCATAAGAAAAGAACGTAGAGAGCAATTTATTTGATTTTCAATTAATAGGAAGTAAGGTTTAAATTAGTAATACATCGTTCAATGTGTATCTGTTTTGTATTGTATCAAATTCATGCATATGAAGAGAATGTAGATTTATTAAATAAACCAATGTTTAAATTAGTAATACATATTTTTATGTATTGTATCACACACATTATTACCAGGTAAAGTATCTCTCTGAATTTCAATAATCACACCACTATTATAAAATTTTTTATCTTCTATTTATCGACATTTAAACATACAGTACACTCTTTGCTTGTTTGTTTTTGGGGAGTTCCTCAGGTAAAAAGAAACACCTTAAAAGATTTGATTTTAAAAAATCTGTAAATAGTAAGTAGTCTAAAGTAAAAATAGGTAGTATATTTTATTTTAATAGAATTATGTTAAGAAATAATCTGGTCATAATCAAGCAGTATGTATTAGTTCTTAATTGTTATCAATTAATTAATAATTTTTTTCTTGGCTGTAATAATTAAAAGAACTAAAACTTAGCAACAAAATTATATTCTAATATTTTTCCTAATTAAAATATTTATATTTGCAAAAATACAAGTATATATCTTTTTTTATAACCCGAATAGTTTAAAGTGTTTTAATAAGGGATTGTGATACCCTTATGTATTTTACTAATTGGTCACCATGAGTCACTGACTCCACCAGTTTTTTTAGCACGCACATATGTATTTTATTCCATTTGGCCAAAATTGTTGCTGTCATATTACTTGAAAGATGCAAAAATTTGTCCTGAAAGAATTCCCCACAGATCCTCAATCTGATTTAAGTATGGACTTAAGGTGAGTTAGAGGCGAGAGTTAAAGAACTCCTATAACTTCTGCCGTTTGATAAAATTGCTGCCACACCATTAGTGATCTACCACCAATAACACATTTATGGCCCATGGTCATCTCTTCATTTGGTTAATAAAAATTAATTCAATTAATTCTTTTCATCACTGAACTTCTTTGTCCCAAAATTTATATTTTTCATAAAATGCAATTTCCATTTTAAGGACGTTGTTTATCCTTATTATTTGATGTACAGGTTGTTAAATCACCATTAGACCAAGTTTCGATTTTATTTGCTTGCATCTTATATGACTATTGGTTGGTAGATGGCGAATGCGCCATTATTTAGAAATAACGGTACTATGAATATGAAGCGAGCAAAAATTTGTTAAATGCTAAACCATGAATTAATTATAAAAAAATATGTAACCAAATATGTCTGCGTATTGTTAGCAAAATACAGATGGTAGATAACAACAATCTTGCGCATGTGTCCAACGATTGGTATTTAAGTGTGCCCTGCACAATCCACATACAGGGAGACCCCACAATCTGCGCCAATTACCGTGGGATAAGCCTTCTCAACATCACATATAAGGTTCTATCGAGCATATTGTGTGAAAAATTAAAGCCCACTGTCAACAAACTGATTGGATGTTATCAGTATGGCTTTAGGCTTAGAGTCAACACGCACCACCTCTTCGCCGATTACAAAGCTGCTATTGACAGCACGAAAAGGAGCTGTCTTTATGCCGCGATGCCTGAATTTGAAAGGCATGGACGATGACAATATCTGATTAGTCGACATTACGAGTTTTCGAGGGAAAGGTTCTCCGAAAGATTTATGGTCCTTTGCTCGTTGGCAACGGCGAATATGGCATTCGATGGAACGATGAGATACACGGCGACATTGACATAGTTCAAAGAATTAAAAAGCAACGGCTACGCTGGCTAGGTCTTATCGTCCTTATGAACAAAAATACTCCAGCTCTGAAAGTATTCGACGCAGCAACCACCGGTAGAAGCAGAGGAATCTCATTCCTTCTATCATTCAACTAGAATTATATAGAATTATTAGTAGTTGTAATATATAACCAACAAGTTCAATAGCTATTTCATAGACTAAAATTTATTATGCATGTCATGCAGAAGTCAGAGCTAAAGAAGCTTTTGCACAAGCTGGTGATCGCCGATAGGAAAATGCTATCTGCTTAACTTCTTAGCGTACAACAGAGACACCTGCAGAGGCAAGAAAATGCGCGAAGTATGGTCAGTTATCGGCCTATCAAACACCTGATGAAACAAATTTCTCGACGCCGAGAGCATGCTCAGCTAATGCCTAATAAGCGTGCTTCTGAGACAGTAGATGCGACAAACACTCGACGAACCGTAGCCACTCAGCGACTTACAAATCTCCGGCAAGTATTTAACACAAATTCTTGGGGATATTTGGAAAATGTGTGTCTCCATTCTGCGGTATTAAAATAGAATGAGCGGAAATGTGTTGATCTGGAGGCAAAGTAGCCATTATGGAACCATTAAAAAGATTATTTACAGGTGAACCTGTTGGATATCGGCAGTTCCTAAATCCTGTAAGCAGTGGCGTAGCTACCTAGGGGCTAGACGGGGCAGTGCCCTCGAATCCTTAACAGAAATCTCATCGAACTGAACTATTGGAAATTACTCCCATTTTCATAATAAATATGACAGGTTGCAACCCCAAATTTAATCATGAAAAATCAGTCAAAAGTTATGCCTAGGGAATTCCTCTAAATTCTTTCTGTAGATTGGCAGTGTTGTCAATTTGACGGACAGTGAAACGTACGTTTTTATTTAACACTAACGGTGATAATTTTTTTCCGGGGATTCTCCAACGACACTTGTGGCGTATCATTGTGTTTCTCTTTCCTTTCATTTTACTTTTAACGTCGCCAGTGAACAGTGAGTACCTACATACTCGAGCACAATCTAATATTGCATTGTTTAAATAAACTAGAAAACTAAAATTATGGATAAAAAGAAAAACCCTAGTAGTGCATTTAAACGCAAACAACGCCAAGAAAGAGAATATGTCAAACAAAAATTGAGGAAAATTGAAAAGTTTTTCAATCAGTCGTCTGCAAGTACATCTAGCCAAAATATTTCTATTGATAGTGATAGTGAGAAGCCTATTGAAGAAGATTCGGCAATTATCGCAGTTGATGATACCTCCGCAGCCGACCATGTGAAAGTGGATGATGATTCGATATCAAACTTACCCTAGCAAAGAGTTATTTGGCTTTGAGAGGACATCAAAAAGACCTAAGTCAGGAAGGATACCTCGGAAAATTTTCTGTCCTTTTAGAGCTTGTCGCCCGATATGGTCATATTTTGCGGCAAGTTTTGTGATACGCCCAAAGGTAAAAATAATTATTTCTAAGTTTATAATAATTAACTGTTTAATACCAGGACTTTTTTCAAATTATGTTTTCTTATGATTTTAAAATCTGACTAGATGGTCCAGTAAGGTCGATACGATATCTGCAATAAAACTTCGTTAGTTTGATATTATCTAAGAGTCTTAATAAAAATGAGCGTAGTGAAGCAGATAGTATTAAAACAAAAATGCTAAATTTCGACTTGATCAAAAATTTTAAATATAATTTTTATTTAGTCAGCTGATAGGCCCGACCTTTACCCGTTCGTTTTATTAGCCAAACCTACACCAAGTATTAATTGAAATTTATGTTGTTACTGCTCAATATTTTTATTAGCTGCCCCGCAGTGCACAAAAAAGAACTTAAGTAGCTTCGCAATTTTAAAGTATTTGTATCTTTTCATTTTTTGGGTTGAGCTTTTAATTTGTCTCAGGGCCCTTGGTTACCTAGCCATGCCACTGCGTGTAAGGTGCAACGCATGCTTTCACTAATTCGGGACCGGCAATCTTCTCGCTATGCCTGGATTTCCCCTAAGTTCACAGTGAAAGGCAAAGTGCATCACAAAATAGGATCACTCATTTAATGAACAAACCCAATTTTTATGTATTTATAGGAGACGATGACGCGGAGACTTACAGACGGAATCAAATCATTCAAGGCCTGCAGCGAGCAAAAGTTTTTAAAATACAGCAAATCCGCCCTAGGTAATATGCCAGATGATAATTGGAAGGTGATCATACAGTCAGACTGCGCGTACCTAGCGGGACGCTACCCTGGTTGCGATTGCTGACTCAACAACACCGAGAGATATCGTATTGCTGAAATACAATGCCTCTCTCGCCAGGATTGCAGACATTATGATTCCCTACAGTACCAATTGATTTACTAGAAGCGACAATAGAGATATCATTTTAAACTCTCTCAAACTAACGCAAATGAAAAAGTATAGCAAAAGCATAGCAAGCTGCGTGTCAAAAACTACTTACACATCCAAGAGGCTATTGCAAATGTCGGCTATGTCCACCCGAATGGCTTGGGTCACTTATTTAATTAATTACCGGACCTATGCCAACTAGGCACAAAATAAATAAGGAACTGATAGCCGGTCAAAAACCAACGGACCGACACGACATCGTCGCTCGAGTCTTTCGTATAAATGTACAAAAACTGGTTGCTCTCCTCATTAAAGATCAGATCTTCGATGCGCTACAGTGTTTCATGCACTCTATTCATTGGCAAACACGGTGACTGCTTATTAGTGTGGCTAAAAGAGAAATTGCGTCCCAACCAAATTGACGAAGTTGTTTCAGAGTTGCCCGACCCAACGAAAATAAAAAGTGACACCGTTGCTAAAAGCATGAACCACGGACTGTACAGCCTCTTGCATGAAGGACGGAAAGTGCACAAAAAATATCCACGCGCGCTCTTAAAAGATACGCAAATTAATAAAAATGGTTATCCATTGTATAGGCGTAGTACGTCCAAGGAAAGGAGACGAAGCATCGCGGACAGCTTGTCCTTGGACAACTGCTTTGCAATACTTTTTAGCGAAACTCTGAAACTTGCAACTTGCAAGATATTCGTGGCAATATAATCTTGGTGGGTGTTTTGCTGACAGACAGTGCTGATTATCGAGGGAGATACTGCGGCAAATGAGCTAAAAGCCTACAACAAGGCTTCGCCGTTATGGGCTAAAGTAGAGCGGTTAATGATCAGAAGCCTAGACTTTTCGCACAAACGTTTCTCGAGGGGCGAAGGCAGAATGCTGAATCTCCGAGTTTACATGAATTTTTTAACGAAGGGTGGTTATGAGAAAGAGCCATCATGGCGCCTAAGAACTAATTTGTAGAAAAACAAGACATTATTAAACTAAGTTCCAGGTCTCAATAGACACGGTAATGACAACTGAGATGCAACTACTTATATATATGAGAGTTGGTATTGATACTCAGAATCGCTATAATACCCCCAAATTTACCTTTCCAGTTTAAACTCTTACAATTTCCTTTAAAAGTGGCACAACAAATGAAAGGGCAATCTCTGAAAGTAGTATAGTGTGTAAGAATACTTATTATTTTCACTGTTAATACACAACTTATTTTCCCTAATAAACCGCGGGTAACACCGCGGGCCAGAGCTAGTAAAAACATATATGCATCTCGCCCAAAAAGATTATCTTAAATTCCGATATCAACATAATGTTGTGGAAATAAAGATATACATATAATGTTATGCACCATAATTTCAACTGTATCCATTTTCGCAGTGTAAGAGAAAGTTTTAGAAGTACAGTACTTCTTAGCTAGTTTGGTTGATTTACTTTAAAACGTCTGTGAGTTATGTACAGCTAAGTGATTAGGAATTGAATATCCGCGCAATTGTTACTTGATAGGTTTTACTTCCATAATGTAGGCGTGCCAATGTTCTGAAGTTAAAATACCCACCTTACTTGGGTGCCAAGAAATAAATATACATACATACATACTATCTTAGCGATATGTATTTAACGAGACAGGTTATATTTAGTTTGCCACGAAGTTTGTAACACCCAGAAGGATGCGTCGGAGACCCTATAAAGTATATACTTATATATATATATATCAGTATGTTGAGCTGAGTTCATTTAGCCATGTCCGTCCGTCTGTCTGTATATATACGAACTAGTCCCTCAGTTTTTAAGATATCGTTTTGAAATTTTGCTAACGTTCTCTTCAAGAAGCTGCTCATTTGTCGGACCATTATAACATATAGCAGCCATATAAACTGAACGAACGCAATCAAGTTCTTGTATAGAAAACTTTCCCATTTGACAATGTATCTTCACGAAAGTTGGCACAGGTTATTTTCTAAGATAATATAATATTTTGTACGAAGAAATTTTTCAGATCGGTTAACTATAGAATATAGCTGCCATACAAACTGAATGATCGGAATCAAGTTCTTGTATGGAAAACTTTCGCATTTGAAGTGGTATCTTCACGAAATTTGACTTGAATTACTGCTTAAGTAATATAATCTCCGAGAAAATTTTTCAGATCGGATTACTATAGCATATAGCTTCCAAATAAATTGAACACTAAGTTACTAAAAGATATGCACTTGTTAAGGGTGTATTAGCTTCGGCGCAGCCGAAGTTATCGTTTTTTCTTGTTTATATATAACTTCGTACTACAGTGATCAAATTGAAAGGTGAATTTCGTCCATTTTACTCCTTCAAAGTAATCCCTTTCGGCTGCAATACACTTATGCCAACGAATTTTTCAGTCCTCATAGCACTTGGAAAAATCCTCGTCGTGATGGCCATCAGAGCCTTCTTCGATTCAGCTTTTATATCCTCAATTGAGTCAAAACGAGTCCTCGAACTAGTCATGTGAATTTGCTGAATTGCTAGAAGCTACACGAAGGTAAATCAGGCGAATGCGGAGGTTGCGGCATGATATTAGTTGAAAATGTAGCGAAAGGATTACGAATAACCTATGCAGTATGAGATGGTGCATTATCACACTTCTTTGTTCAATAAATTCAGACATAGTAAAAATCGAAGAATTCACTTTGAATATTTTGGCGTGAAATTTAGCATAGATGTCACTAACAGTACTACCAACTTACAGAAAAAAATTTACCAATTCGAAAAGCAAGCGAAGTCTAAATTAAAAATTTACCGAATTCAAAGAACTGTTAGGTGAACAAAACTGCTAAACTCTTTAGCAACATGTTGCGGGATTATTAAAATTATACGTGAGGATTTATTATGGATAACAATTATTTTGGGCATATTTTTGATCTACTCTTTAAGTCATTGGTGTCATTACTATATTTTGTTTCCGACACATTTAAATTCGACCATATTAATGACGATAGACATAATATTAATTACACAAGCAGAAATTCAATCAGAAGGCGGAGATTATTGCATGAGGCGTTTGAAGGTTTCGAAGGGTTCAATTTTTTATTTGAAATACATATGTGTTGATTGTGAGTGACATCCTAAAATTTTAATATTCCATTTGAGTTTATTGAAAAGTTTCTCTTAAATTGATTACTAAGTTATTTCCTTTATTTGCATATTTATCACCACTTGAGAATTGCAACAATTTTCGCCTTGAAAGCCTAAGTGATAATATCGCAGCAGAGGCCTAATGGAAGATACAAATTCATATATCTATAATTGAAACATAGTATACCAGATGATTATGACTTATTATCAGTTCATCTTATTTCTAACAGCATGTTTATATATATATATAACTAAAATTGTTTACCCAAATAGCCAAAAGTTTAGGAAATCGGATAGAATCAAATTCGACCTCCAAAAAAACATACGATAAAGTTTTTACACCCTTAACACATTTAAGAATTTTAGAATAGTATTTTATTTAATATATGGTTAATATGGTAAAATAACAAGGTATAATATTATATTATTATAATATCACATTATATATGTATATTATATTATAATTATTTTTCCTAAGTTGGATGACTATCAGGGAGATCTATGCCAAGTCTCACATAAAAACAGTTATTCGTATTTAGTATACGCTTGCGTTCCTTAAGTCCATAAATTATATGAATGAAATTATTCAACAATGAAGTGCCAGTAATGTTTGTATACGGAAAATAATTTCTTGTACCGAGACGTTGAGAATGTTTGAAAAGGTCTTCGGTGACAATTATTTGTCGCGAACAAGTGTTTTTGATTGATACAAATTATTCAAAGAGGGTCGAGAACGCTCAGTGAAAACCATCTGTACAGATAATTTGGGTCTAAGAAAAATTAAAGCACGAAAGCTAAAATCACTCAAACTTTCCGAAAAACAGCGTCGCGTTAACGTATGTGAAAAAATGCTTTTCGACAACAAGGCCTTTCGAATATCGTGGCAGACATGAGCCGTAGCCGAAAAAACACATCAAAGCAGGTCAAAAATTAAGGTTATGTTCTCAGTTTTCTTCGATTTTTGTGGTGTGGTGCACTCCGAATTCCTTCCGACCGGCCAATCTGTCAACAAGGAATACTCTTTGAGTGTTATGCGTCGTTTGTGCGAAGCTATTCGATAAAAAAAAAGCCAGAATTATGGACCGAAAAGCCTTGGTTTTTGCACCACGATAATGCACCGTCGCATACTGCATAGATTGTTCGTGAGAATTGATTGATTTTTGACCTGCTTTGACGTTGTCTTTTCGGCTTCGGATCACCCTGGCCACGATATTCGGTCGATTTATCGCCTGTTTCAGTATCGTAAACATAGATCCAGGACTCGTCACAAGTAATAATAAATTTCATGACATCCTCGTAGTCGGAAAGCATTGCATCACAGACACCAAAGCTACGCTGTCTTTCGTAAAAATTGAGTGATTTTAGAACTAATCGATGAAAAATGATCCGATATTACAACGATGCCAGTAAGTATTTTATTGATGTGTTGATTATAGGTTGATGTTGCTTTCCGCCCTAGATGTGGTTCGTCGTCAACACGTTCTCGACCCTCTTTGAATCACTTGTACTAATCAAAAACACTTGCTCGGGACAAACAAATATCACCGAAAGTCTTTTCCAACATTCCAAACGTTTCAGTAATAAAAATTTGATTGAGCACACAGAATTTAATATATCTTCTTTATTGAATAATTTCACTCACCGCAAAAATCGCCGAATGCACTTTATTTACTTCAGCAACACTACCGTATACTAGACACTAATGATTATTTTGATGTGAGATTTGGCACAGATGTTACCTTACATTCCAACCTAGAAAAAAAAATATTTTGACAAATGGGTTTTCATGCGAAATTTAAATTAAAGAGTCTTACTATTTTTTGCTCACAGTAGTTAAACCGATTTGGATGTAAGGTATGGTGTATGAACAGCTATAAGGGGTTCATTTTGATATAATATTTTGAAATAGCTAAGGCCTAGCTACATTCATTTATCAAGCCCTCTAAAGGGAAAGATCTACCAGCTTTCTAAAGAAGAACGCAGCACCAAACAGGCTCACGGTTATAGACCTTCACCTTGTCTATTTTTAAATACTTTTAAGATTTTATTACTCATTAGGCTTTGATCAAGCAGATTCAGTAAAAAAGATAGTTTATCAAAAAAGAAGGGGTCATCGTAAACGAGTTGAAATCCGTATGCCCGTGCAAGCGATAAGCTAAGTGAATATTCTTGGTACCTGAAGAAGGTTCGTATGGCGAGTGGTCGTAATAGAACTACTGCCTCGCCCACAAAACGCCTATAGTCGGGAACTTATAAAGTGCATTACTAAGCACTGAATGATGATATAAAGCTATCATTTGGTACAGGGGATCACAGTAGCGAGGAACAATTGTGGACGAAAAATTGTTTAAAATTGGGCGGGGCTGCCCCTTCAGTGCTTTTATATGTACATCTTCCAAACCGTTGTCGCTAAATCAACCAGACTTGCAGAGAAGCCATTTTAGCGCTTCTTGTGAAGACAATAACCACACCTACACCCCATGTAACGGTTATATTGAATCAAAGCCATTGAACCATGTAAGTTGCGGGAGTATAAAATGTTCAATTACGCCCGAACTTCGACCCCACTTACTCTTTTATATTGTGAATATCGGTCAATATGTGATATAGAAAATATTTTAAATTAAGTTAACTTGTTTTTCATGGCAAAAAAAATATATTGCATCAATCGCAATCTTATTTTGCTGAGTATATGCAATGTGTTAATTATACTATAATATAAAGAATACTAAGTAAAGTCAAATGACGTACTCCAAATATATGGAGTTTAATGATGTAATAAATATGAATATTTCAACTTTTTCAAGTATCAGTCAATATCTACTAACTGAAATGATCTATCATTTTTACGACTTGGTACCAAAAATGAGAATAATCGGTTTTAAATTTCCCCAATATCCATATATTACAAATAATGATTTCTCTTAAAGCTTATGGAAAATAAATTATAGTTTTTGCACATTCATTATTAGTTTTCGCCACGTCATTATGTGGATAATATTTTATGAATTCTAAGTTTTTTTTGCAGAAAGTAATTGTTCTTATCCATATATTTTTAAGGATATCGTTACATTGAAAATTGTAAATTGTTTATGATGCTAATAATCGTAATTCCTTATAGAACGGAGTATGGTACTCTTTGTACCACACATTGCATTTATACTGCGAAAATTAGATCTAATGAATGCACTGTCATGCCTACATACAAGATGGTTGATAGCAATCTGCTATGTTGCTTTTTTGTTAGACTTTTTATTATTTTATGGCACCTGTTTCTTCGCTTCTCTACGCTGATGTTTAATTTTAAATTACTTTTAAAATCAAATAATACTTACTCCTAATTACGAGTAGAGTTTTGATCAAATTATAATCCACAACTAACCAATAAACTACTAATCTACTAATGCATATTTTTTATTATTTTTTTATACAATTTCCATTTTATTACTATAAACATTACTTGTTAATTTCTTCTTTATATAATTTTTATTTCGCTATTCCAAAATTATTTGTTTTTGTGGTATTTAGTTGTTTTATTTTTGTAAGAGAACGATATTTATTGATTAAGCACAAAACTAAAAAACAAGTAATAAAACATTATTGAACAATCTTTACGCTTTTCTGTAGAACAATATACATTTAATATTACACTGTGACTTTTAATTTATGTACGTAAGTATGTATTTTTATTTAAAATTCATTCAACGTAATAATGTAAGCTTAAATGTTTACTTATTAACTGTATGCACAAATATCTACATTCATAACTATATTCACACATTTGTAAAAACATTAACATTGAAACACTTTACTGAAATATATTTTTTATAAAATTGCAGTAAACTTACAAATATATCTTAAGTAACGTTTTAGGCTAGCATAATGTGAGACATTCAACCGTTGTGGTACAACCAGGTTATAGAAATTTTTACATGCAATACTTTCTTTTGCTTAAAAACGTGTTACCGGCCCGCTATCATACGACATACTGTCGACAAAGGCATACACACACATAAGAACACTTTTTCATTATCCAAAAGATTTGGGTACGAGTGTGATGGCATACATATATTTGTTATGTTTTCCTTTTCTTAGCAATTGTTCTGGTATATTTACCATGTTGATGTGAATTCTAGTCAACGAGAATGTTATACGTATACATACAAGCTAACATTAAAATAGCTTATATTATAGACATGCATTCATTGTCAGTGGCAACAGCCGCAAAAATATATAAGAAGTGATACCACTGATATTAACTTACGCATATTTATGTAAATATACACATCATCTCCAAATACTTATTTTTTATGTCAATTACCTGAACTCATAGTTTGTCCGAATACATGTCGTCTACCCAGTTGATATAAACAGGCTTATCGAAGCGCTATTTTCCACAGTACTTTTCAGTGCTGCAGTAGACGCACATTCTAAAACTCAAAATCATATCTCCGTTATTTCATAAATAAGTATAAAATAATATAAAATTTTAGTTAGACATTGAGAAATATGTACATGCATATGTATGTATATTCCTACCGTAATTTGGGCACGATTACGATTACTTTGGCGGAGGGGTAAAAAAACCGAATTTCCGTATAAATGGGGTATGTGCGGATAGGGGAGCTTCTCCAGAGAAGAAATATCCAAAAATAATATAAAATAAATTTTATTTTTTGAAATATTCACGATTAAAAGTTCAAAAATTTGCACTAATAACACATGGTATGTTTCACTAAATTTGTTCACGTTTTTCACTCACTATATTTAAATATACACTCTAAATATTAAAATAAGTTCACATTTCACTTTTATTTTGTTATATTTTACCTAAATTAATTAGTTTAAAAATCACTTAGCACACTCATCGTTGAAAAGGTTAGATTGTTTACAATTATGAGGAAAATGAGCCTTGCCACATCTTAAACAGCAAATATGTAGGATTTTTAACAATTTTTCTTTGTTTGTTTTTTCGCGTGATTCTTTTTTCTATATTAACTATAAAACAAAAATACTTTCTACACATATATATACATATGTAATATGTGATTTATGTAACTGAAGTACTTTCGCGTAGTACTACTTTCTGCGTTGGCGGCCTTCGGCAGCGCTTTAAAAAAATAACCCTGGTCGAGCGAATACCCGGGGTGACTGAAGTACATTCGCGTAGTACTCCTTTCTGCGTTGACGGCCTTCGCCCGCGCTTTAAAAAAATAACCCTGATCGAGCGAGTACTCGGGGTGAGAGAAGTACTTTCGCGTAGTACTCGTTTGGTTATATTTTTTGGTTATCTTGCACGGATATTGAAACAAAATTTGAGTTTTCGTTATAAAATGGTTAAATTTTGGCTATTATATCTGTCAGCGCTTTCCATTTATTTTTGATAATACGTTGTTTTGTATTATAGGTGACAATATATATAATATTACTATACAAATATACATATATATTATTATATAATATTACTTATTTGTTTATTAAATTAAATAAAGAACATATCCATATGAATGGATAGAGGAATTTTTGGGAAAAAAGGAATTTCAGCGAATTTCCTTATTATCACATGGCAACGTTCCATTTCGTCGAAATTTTTAGCACACACATGATGTTCACTACGAGTGTAAAATGTGGATTTATTTAAAAGTTTATAGATTGATTTAATTAATTTGAAGTGAAAAATGTGAGTAAAGTGTGTTTAATGTGGTAAAATAGCTTGTTGAAATGTTCGAATTTTGGGAATTTTTGAAATTTAAGGTCGAATATCTCGTAAACTAAGCGTTTGCGGTACCTATAACCCTATATATTTTTTAATCAGGAGGACTTTCCTCTTTCCAACGGTACTTCAAATCGCGGCGTTAAAGAAATCGGAATTGTGCCGCAATTTGAGATTCACTAAAATTATTTCATAAAAGGATTTTCCAAATACCAGATTTAAGTCAATTTAAGTTTTACCAATTACCTAAGGAGATACATATTAAGTCCAATAAAATTAATATGGTAAGCACATAAATTATAACTGAAGTGAAATTTTAAAAATCTTTCAAAGCATTGGCATGTAAAAAATGAGTACAACACATCCAATCGTATTTCACGAAATAATATTGAGGTAAATTTATAATACAACTAGCTGACCACACAGGCGTTTTCTTGCGAGAAATTATGTGTTTTGAAATGTAAAAAAGTTGAATGACTATATTTTGTGTTTAAATCATTTATTTGCGATTTTTCCAGATTTTTTCAATGTAGCGCAGCTTGATAAATAACATTTTTTGGTTTCTGTTCCGGTGCGTAAATGTATAGAAAAGATGGGTTTCGGATTTATGAACACGCCACGTATAGCAGGCCCTGTGAAAAGCATGGCATTTGCAAATTTATGCCACACACTTCTAGCGACTATCCTTGTATCCTGTTGATTGTCATTTCAAAGCACCAAGCATTCGGCGCCCTTGTATTCGATAGCTGCATCACAGTCAGACGGGCTCCATTACATAGTTTCGCCGAATGAAGATTGCGAAACATAATAATGACAGATCCAACTTTGAGACGCAAATGATGCGGCGGCATACTAAGCCTCTACAAAGAAATTAGAAATTCTACTGCATAATTCACGGTTTCGTCTTCATTGTCAAGACGATCAGAATTTGCCCATTTGCAATTCTTAACGAATACGATGTAAAATGTCTTCGGCAATGTAATTTTTGTTCGTATCCCATAATTGACGCAAATTTGCGTGATCGCGAAAAGTGTGCGAACTTCAGTGGCATGCGAAGTAGCTATCGCATCGTCCATTGTTTGATTCCAGCGATTAACATGTTCCAGCAATTGTAATTGCTGACATGCTTCTCCAAAAGTTGCACGCACCGTACCATTCACAGTACGCAATGACTCAAATGGATTTGAACCGCGTACAATAATCAATAGCAACCGAAGGTAGAAGCAATCTTCGTTTTTCGAGTGGATTGTGTAAATTCATCCTAATGCATTAGTTGAGAACACACCTGAATGTCCATCTACTGATTGGCCTGGTTTTTTGTGTAAATATTTCTTCGACGATGCATCCCATGTCAAGCCATTTCCGAATAGAGCAATTTTCTCGCAAACGGATCTCTGACGCAAGTCGAGAAAATACTCGTCAATGTCAATTTTGTTGTTGGCGGTATTTCCGTTGGCGGTATTTCCGTTGGCTGTACTGAGTTCTCTGGGTTGAAATACACACTTTGGCCTTCTCCAAATGAACTGCGAGATGCGGAACAGTCGGAAAAGGTTCATGAATTGCAAAAGTAAATATCTTACAAAGCGCTCATTGCAGTTCATTTATCGACCCATTTGATAATTTCGGATCTCATC
This sequence comes from Bactrocera tryoni, assembly GCF_016617805.1. Taxonomy (NCBI): domain Eukaryota; kingdom Metazoa; phylum Arthropoda; class Insecta; order Diptera; family Tephritidae; genus Bactrocera; species Bactrocera tryoni. The sequence goes on along the minus strand of NW_024396366.1, from coordinate 15,831,663 downwards.
TCGTTCAAGGCCAATAAACGCCATGTTGTTTTCTTTGGTAACGTACTTTCAAACGTATTTGATCGATTTCACCAAACAGTAATACTAAATATTGATTGATATGAAGTCGGATTGTGGTGTCCGCTAAGTCCATGAACCATATTGGCTTTCATCACTTCGTATAATACTGGATCTTTCTCTACATCAGAAATTTCCGCAAAAATGATTTCATCAATTTGATCTGGTGTAACCACCATCCACCATCCAAAAAAGAATGTGTGCATGTTGCAAACCTCTCTTTTGCCACTCAACAGAGTACATCTAGCATCTAACAGCACCACATACATGTTGTTTCAAGAAAAAGTCCATCAAACATCGAGTTGTTGTTTGAAAAGTTCTGCTGCAACGTCGTGATGATCGCTTGCTGATTGATAGCGATCAATAATTCCACACGTATGTCATCGCATCCTGGGAGTACTCTTTCATGTGTCTTGGGCTGCCATAAGTTGATGGCAAAAAGAACACCGACCGATATTAGCGCGGTCTCTTCGAGACTTCGTAGCAAATTTCAATCTGTAATTGATCACTTTGTGTGAAACACACATAAAGTTGTCACTGAATAATTTTCAATAATTTACCTTTTGAATAGCCGGAATAAAAAAGCAAGCGACCTACATTGAACGATTCAAATAATTTCTTCTTCTTCTTAATTGGCGTAGACACCGCTTACGCGATTATAGCCGAGTTAACAACAGCGCGCCAGTCGTTTCTTCTTTTCGCTACGTGGCGCCAGTTGGATATTCCAAGCGAAGCCAGGTCTTTCTCCACTTGGTCCCTCCAACGGAGTGGAGGTCTTCCTCTTCCTCTTCCTCTGCTTCCCCCGGCGGGTACTGCGTCCAATACTTTCAGAGCTGGAGTGTTTCCGTCCATCCTGACAACATGACCTAGCCAGCGTAGCCGCTGTTTATCGCCGAACTATGTCAATGTCGTCGTATATCTCGTACAGCTCATCGTTCCATCGAATGCGATATTCGCCGTGGCCAATGCGCAAAGGACCATAAATCTTTCGCAGAATTTTTCTCTCGAAAACTCGTAACGTCGACTCATCAGTTGTTGTCATCGCCCAAGCCTCTGCACCATATAGCAGGACGGGAATTATGAGCGACTTATAGAGTTTAGCTTTTGTTCGTCGAGAGAGGACTTTACTTTTCAATTGCCTACTCAGTTCGAAGTAACACCTGTTGGCAAGAGCAATCCTGCGTTGGATTTCTAAGCTGACATTGTTGGTGGCGTTAATGCTGGTTCCTAAATAGACGAAATTATCTACAACTTCAAAGTTGTGACTGTCAACAGTGACGTGAGAGCCAAGTCGCGAGTGCGACGACTGTTTGTTTGATGACAGGAGATATTTCGTCTTGCTCTCGTTCACTGCCAGACCCATTTTCTGTGCTTCCTTGTCCAGCCTGGAGAACTAACGGCGCTGGTGTTGAGGCATACGCCAGGAGCTCGAACTATTTTCTCCAGAAGCAGGTTGAAGAAGTAGCACGATAGGGAGTCGCCTTGTCTGAAACCTCGTTTGGTATCGAACGGCTCGGAGAGGTCCTTCCCGATCCTGACGGAGCTTTTGGCTTTACTCAACGTCGGTTTACACAGCCGTATTAGTTTTGCGGGGATACCAAATTCAGACATCGCGGCATAAAGGTAGCTCCTTTTCGTGCTGTCGAAAGCAGCTTTGAAATCGACGAAGAGATGGTGTGTGTCGATTCTTCCTTCACGGGTCTTTTCCAAGATTTGGCGCATGGTGAATATCTGGTCGGTTGTTGATTTTCCAGGTCTGAAGCCACACTGATAAGGTCCAATTAGTTTGTTGACGGTGGGCCTTAATCTTTCACACAATACGCTCGATAGAACCTTATATGCGATGTTGAGGAGGCTAATCCCACGGTAGTTGGCGCAGATTAAGGGGTCTCCTTTTTTATGGATTGGGCATATCACACTTAAATTCCAATCGTTGGGCATGCTTTCGTCCGACCATATTTTACAAAGAAGCTGATGCATGCTCCTTATCAGTTTTTCGCTGCCGTGTTTGAATAGCTCGGCCGGTAATCCGTCGGTCTCTGCCGCTTTGTTGTTCTTCAGGCGGGCAATTGCTATTCGAACTTCTTCATGGTCGGGTTAAGGAACGTCTGCTCCATCGTCATCGATTGGGGAATCGGGTTCTCCTTCTCCTGGTGTTGTGCGTTCACTGCCATTCAGCAGGCTGGAGAAGTGTTCCCTCCATAATTTAAGTATGCTCTGGGCATCAGTGACTAGATCACCTTTGGGGGTTCTACAAGAGTATGCTCCGGTCTTGAAACCTTCTGTAAGCCGCCGCATTTTTTCGTAGAATTTTCGAGCAGTACCCCTGTCGGCCAGCTTATCAAGCTCTTCGTACTCACGCATTTCAGCCTCTTTCTTCTTCTGTCTACAAATGCGTCTCGCTTCCCTCTTCAACTCTCGGTATCTATCCCATCCCGCACGTGTAGTGGTCGATCGTAACGTTGCGAGGTAGGCAGTCTGTTTTCTCTCCGCTGCGACACGGCACTCCTCGTCGCACCAGCTGTTCTTTTGCACTTTCCGAAAACCAATGGTTTCGGTTGCAGCTGTACGTAAGAAGTTTGAAATGCCGTCCCACAGTTCTCTTATACCGAGTTGTTGACGAGTGTTCTCAGAGAGCAGTAGTGCAAGCCGAGTAGAAAATCGTTCGGCTGTCTGTTGTGATTACAGCTTCTAGCCGTCGAACCTTCCTTGTGTTTGTTGGCATGCGTTTTTTGCTGCACAAAGGCGGGTGCGAATCTTGGCTGCAACAAGATAGTGGTCCGAGTCGATGTTAGCACGCACATCTAAAACACTGGAGACGTGTCTTCCGTCTATCACAACATGATCGATCTGGTTGGTAGTTTTTCGATCCGGAGACAGCCAGGTAGCTTGATGGATCTTCTTATGCTGGAATCTAGTACTACAGTTAACCATATATCGGGCCCCGGCGAAGTCAATCAGCCTCAACCCATTTGGGGATGTTTCGTCTTGGAGGCTGAATTTACCGACCGTAGTGCCAAAGATACCTTCTTTGCCCACCCTGGCGTTAAAGTCGCCAAGCACGATTTTGACATCGTGGTGGGGCAGCATTCATAAGTGCGCTCCAAGCACTCATAAAAGGCATCTTTGGTCACATCGTCCTTCTCTTCTTTTTACGTGGTCCCAAACCCAGCGCACAACCCTATGTAGGGGATGATTCGCCTTCTCACTTTAGATCGCCTACGAACGGATGTTCTTTGGCTAACCAGAGGATACTGGTCAAAGAACGGAAGTAGTGAGCTGCTTGAGTTATGTGTAATAGAATCGTTTCTGGCCACTCCCAAGTGAATGGCGATCAGTGAACTTTCCTCACTTGTGTGAACTTCTACACATGACTCCATCCATCACATAATTTACAAATCAAAATATTGAAAAACAAAACAAAAAAATTTAAAAAAAAAAAAATTGTGTGGAAGAAAGCTAGTTTTGGGGATTGTCCAATTTTCGGACTTTTAGGGGTATGGAAAACAGATAGTAGCCGATTCTCAGACTGACTGAATACGTATATAAAATTTTGTAAAAACTACCGTTGTGTTATGGAAATTTTATATATTAGATAAATAAATTTTCAATTACTAATTGCATATGTATTTGAAACCAAGCAAGGAAGGGATAAGGCGGGGAAAAACTTTCAGGTGTTGCAAGTCTTTATTTTAAATAATTTGCGAAACAATTCAACCTAATTAACTCAAATGAGATAATACTATAAAAAATTCCCTTTAGCCCTTAATATTAACATTAAGAACTGGACCAAGGCATGTAAAAATTTTCCATAGAAAATACACTACAGCTGTGATTTTTTAACTTTAAATTCCCACAGCTCAGAGGTATTTTATGGCATCGTTTTGACTTTAGACGCATATTTCTCAGAATCGTTTACTCTACAAAAGTGCCTCGTGCAGCAAAGTCGTAACTCACACCGTCGAAGAAGTACGGGGCTCTAAGCCCGATTTTTCCACGAATTTCGCATTTTTTTGTATATATCTCGTAAATGACAAAAGCTATAGAAAAATGTGTGAGAAATTTGTTGGAAATTTTATTTGCTATAAAAAAGGTCTGAGGTCAAAATCGCTATCATTAATACTTCTCGAGATATTCGGCTTTTTACGTAAGGCTTTATAGAATTTACATAGATGGTATGTAATAAATAAGTATATATACATATATATATATATATGTGATAAATACTTAATCAAAGCTAAATTTAATATTTGGGGCAATCTCAATTGACTAATGAAAATTATTATATTTAGTGTATGAAAAATAGTGTAATTCGTGATCAATATCGTACATTCACAACAGTTTATTCAATATGATACTTTCATTGCGCTAAGATAAGTATTTCACATATTCCCAAATATGATATACGGCAGTGTTTCCCAAAGTGGGCGATAACGCCCCCTTGTGGGCGCTGCAAGTATCAAGGGGGGCGGTAAGAGAAAGAAAATGGGGGCGTTGTGTAGAGGCCTGGGGGGTTATTTGTAATTTTATTTAGCTAGGAGGCCTCTTAGACAACGACTACATGAGCTCTCGACTCTCAACAACAACTTGTGAACATCAACTAATATGAATTAAAAGATTGCTCAAACTCGGTTCTATATTTCTCCCCGCGTAGTTCATATATCTGTCCTATTTTATTGAATATAGAAAAAATGAAAATCATGTCGATCGGTCGCTCTGTTTCATAACGGGGCATCTCGACAGGATAGAATTTATAGAATACTAACTGTCAAACGTATTGCTATTGCCATTGCCAAATCTGTATGTGGGTGTGGCGAATGAAACACCACATTTATTAAAACGTTACAAATTATTTGTTTAAAAGTACTTCTATTCTTGATGGCGTCTATATAAAGAGTGACGCTTCTAGAATGAATAACTGACAAAACAGTGTTGCCAGATGTGATACGTCTTGTCTGTGTGCCCACAGAATAACTGACAAACAGGGTTGCCATATGTGAGTGCCCACAGTACTCCCCCCAAATAAAGACTTGCTGGACTTTTTGAGGTTGAGTTTCAATATCAGATTTAGCGCGGGTGCAAATGTTTCAGGTACTTTGGTGCATGGGTAGGCTGGTTGATGTACGTGGCGAATTCGAAACAGAACGTTTTCTGACGGCAATGGTGGGTTGCAGGAACTGGTCTGATTTTCCTCATATGTGAGCGAAAACCTTCAAGGAAAAATTGGGAATCTCCCGGTGGATCTCCATCTGAGAAAAATTCGCCAGGAACCCGGAGTGTTGTCCCATATAGATATTCTGCTGGTGATGCCTTTAAGTCTTCCTTGTAACAAGTTCTCAATCCCAATAATACTGTTGGTAGAACCTGAGTCCACTGAGAGATTTGATGACACATGATGGCGGCTTTGAGCGTGCGGTGCCACCTTTCTACCAGACCGTTGGCTGCTGGGTGGTATGCCGTGGTGCGAATACGTTTGCCGCCTACTAACCGTGCAAGAGCTGTAAAAAGCGCACTCTCGAATTGGGTACCTTGATCGGTAGTGAGTAGCTTGGGGCATCCGTAGCGGGCGATCCAATGGGAGTAGAACGTGTTGGCAACCGTGCTTGCCGTTATGTCTTTAATGGGTACCGCTTCTGGCCATTTCGTAAATCGGTCGACCATAGTCATGCAGTACTTGAATCCGTGAGAGTCCGGTAAAGGTCCGACTAGATCCAAATGAACATGATCGAATCTCTCGTCCGGAATAGGGAATGTGGCAGGTGCTGCGTGTACATGGCGACCTATTTTGGAACGTTGACATGGGACACATTCTCGGGCCCATTGCGTAACATCTTTGATCATTGATGGCCATACGTATCTTTGAGCGATGAGTTTCACTGTCACTCTGCCGCTGGGATGTGCGAGGTTGTGTAAAGTTTGGAAAATTTTCTGACGTAGCGGTGCTGGCACGAATGGTCTGATGTTATTTGTTGAAACGTCACAATAAATAGTCTGCCCGTTGGGATCAAAGGTAAGCGTTTGAAACCTTAATAATGTTTCGTTATTTGTAAGAAGTTGCTGCAGCTCTTCGTCCGAGGCCTGCGCTCGGGACAGCTCATTGTAGTCAATAACTGCTGGTAGATGCATTGTTTCAACGCGTGAAAAGGTGTCAGCGACGTTGTTGTCTGAACCGGATATGTATTCAATGTTAGTCGTGAATTGGCTGATGAATCCTAGCTGTCTGATCTGGCGAGGTGAGGATTTATCCGATTGTTGATGGAACGCAAAAGTCAAAGGCTTGTGATCTGTTCTGACAACAAACTCACGACCTTCAACCCAGTGCCTGAAGTACTTGATGGCTTCGAATACAGCTGTCAATTCTCTGTCATATGTGCTGTAGTTAATCTGTGCGGGTGACAACTTTTTCGAGAAAAATCCAAGTGGCCTCCAAACGTTTTTATGTTTCTGCTCTAGCACCGCTCCCAGTGCAGTACAAGATGCGTCACACGTAATCCGAAGTTCGGCGGCTGGTGATGGATGAGCTAGGAGAGTTGCGGTTGCTAGTTGTTCCTTGATGTAGGTGAAAGCTTGTTCTGATTCTGCTGTCCAAGGTACTGGTCGGCGATCGTTTTTCCTCTTAGAGTTTTTAAGAACTCGTTGAGAGGTGCCTGGGCAGCGGCAGCGTTTCTGATGTGTCGACGGTAGAAGTTTATTGCGCCGAGGAATCTTTTTAGCTCTAAAATTGTTTTAGGTTTTGGGAAACTCCGTAGCGCCTCGACTCGGCTTGGAAGTGGTGCGGAACCGAGTTTCGAAATTTTATATCCCAAGAAATCGACTTCAGGAGCACCCAATACACATTTTTCCGCATTAATGAGTGCTTCGTTGATAAAGCGCTGAAAAGACTGTGCCGCGTTTCGGAGCCCGAATGGCATGCTGATGAACTCGAATAACCCGAACGGGGTTATTATGGCAGTTTTCGCTATGTCTTCCTCGGCCACCGGAATGTGATGAAAAGCACGCCTGAGGTCGATTGTGGAAAATATGTTCTTTCCTGCTAATATTGTGGCATAATCATGAAGAAGCGAGATTGGGTACCGGTCAGGAATAGTTCTTTCGTTGAGTCTACGGTAGTCTCCGCATGGTCGCCAGTCTCCATTTTTCTTCTTGGCCATGTGTAAGGGACTAGCCCAGGGGCTATTTGACGGTCTGACATGACCCAAATCGATTAGGAGCTCAAACTCCTTTTTGGCCACTTTGAGGCGTTCAGGACATAGCGGTCGAACACGTTGCATGCACGGTGGTCCGGTGGTAGGGATGAAATGTTTGACGGAGTGTTTGGTTGCTGTGCGGTTCGAGGGGTTTCCCAATAGTTCTGGAAAATCTTTGAGGATAGCCGTAAATTTATTGCTCTCGGTTAGGGCCGTGACCGCAGTCATGGGGGCGGTTGCATAATGGCCTGCACTGTGCGAGTTTGAATTAGGGTCCACCAAGCGACCACGTTTGAGGTCCACAACTAATCCAAATTTATGGATGAGATCTGAACCGATGATTGGATATGGTACGTTAGCTATACAGAATATCCAATGGATCGGATGCCGTAGCCCTATGTTGAGGGTGAGTGCCTTATCCCCGTAGGTTTCGATTTCGCTACCGTTTGCAGCTTGCAGTCGAGAGGATGTTGGCTTTTTCTTGTTTTTATGAGAAAGTGGAGTTACCGAAATATCCGCGCCAGTGTCGACGAGGAATTTTGTACCCGATATGCGGTCGTAAACGAATAGTCGGCGATGTGTTATGTTGCCACCAGCATACCCCGTGTCTACTGGGGGCCGTTTGTGTTTCCCTGAAACGTACAGGGCTGTGTGCACTTTTTGGCACGTTGACCAAATTTTCGATGATAATAACATGATGAGCTTGTAGCATTGTCCTGAGATACACTTTGTGTATTTTTATTGCGATTGCTTTCGTTGAATGATGCTTTGCCGAGCCTCTGAGCCAGCTTTTCGACTTGCCGTGCCAACTCGTCAAGTTGTTCTTTTACGTCACTACCAACAGCGATTTTGTGGGTCGCAGCCATTATACCGGGATCTTCATGTCCTCGCTGAACTTCCATGAGGCGATCTGCTGTTCGCGCGAGAATAGTGTTGTTTTCTTCACCAGTGGCAGCAAGTGTTAGCTGCATTTGCAGAGGAAGGCGGTCAAGCCAAATGGTGCGCACAAATGCTGCGTCTAAGTGGTTTCCTCCCAGGCGGTGGATTTCTGGCAGCAGTTCAGACGGTCGTCGATCACGTAGTTCGACGCCGGATAGCAACATTTTGAATCGGCGTTCCTGAGGAATGGCATAATGGTTGAGCAATGCTTGCTTAAGTATGATATACTTATCTGTTTCGGGTGGATTAGAAATAATGTTTTCAACCACGATGAGTGTTTCTTGGTCCAGGCGAGCTATTACTGCGTAATATTTTGTTGCGTCCGTTGTTATTTTTCTGAGCTGGAACTGTGCTTCGACAGCAGCAAACCACAATTGAACCTGCTGGGTCCAAAACGGCGGTAGTTCGATTCGTTCAAATCGGTCGATGTGCATAGCTGGTAGAGGTGGGAGCTGGGAAGGTGTGTTAGTTTCGAAAAATTCCTTGGTCAGGTTCTTGTCTTGCGAATCTGGGCACCCATCGCCCGATTTCGTTTCACAATTTTGTTGTTGGTTCATTTAACGTGTACTGTTCAATAGTAGGGGTCACCAGTTATGTGGCGAATGAAACACCACATTTATTAAAACGTTACAAATTATTTATTTAAAAGTACTTCTATTCTTGATGGCGTCTATATAAAGAGTGACGCTTCTAGAATGAATAACTGACAAAACAGTGTTGCCAGATGTGATACGTCTTGTCTGCGTGCCCACAGAATAACTGAGAAACAGGGTTGCCATATGTGAGTGCCCACATGGGCATTTGCAATCATAATATAATCATTTGCGCAAAGGTGTAGGGTAGGTAGGTTCGAGCTGATGTAGCGAATGCTTTGAACTCTTGAATAATTTATTTTATCACTTGCGAAATGACGTCGGGTAAGTAGCTGATGTAACGCACGTTTTGAGCTTTTGAACTCCTTAAATATCTTATGTGGAAAATAAAAAAAGGATCTTTATCCTTTCTTTAAAATGTATTTCTGGGGAAAATAAAAAAGGATAAAGATCCTTTTTTTTACAAATGTATTTCTGGGAAAAATAAGATAATAAGAAAATGTTTTACAAATGTATTTCCTGGAAAAATAAGAATTCATATGTTTGGACTACTACATAATAATTGTGCTCAAGCATTCTTATATAAACAATGTAATATTTATTTTATATTCATTTGTGGTTTTGCGCGCAATAGATGAGCATTACTTACGCATCCTACTACTCGCGAAGTTAAACGTATTTCTCAAAGCAAAACAATGTCGGAAGTAAAAAAGAAGAGACGGCAATATGTACTGTGCGGAATACATTAAATTCGGATTCATTGAAAATGACACAAACCCATCGTCGCCTTTGTGTCTTCTATGTCTAAAAACATTTTCGAATGAAGCAATGAAGCCTTCAAGACTGCAAGATCATTTGAATAAAATGCATCCAGATAAGAGAGACAAGAATGTAGCATATTTTCAAGACCTAGAGAAGAAGCATAATACTCAGCCAAGTGTAGCAAAACTATTTTCGGCGGATGCTAAGCAAGATGACGACGGACTTCGAGCTTCGTACAATATCTCTTTGTTAATGCTTAAAAAGGCAAACCACATAACAGCGAAGAAGAGTTAATATTGCCAGCAATAAATGAAGTAATAACTACCGTGCTTCATATACCGGCCGCAGATATTACCCGAAAAATTCCTTTGAGTAATAATTCTGTGCAAAGACGAATTGATGAAATGGCTGAAAACATTGAAGAATCATTGTACGATCACCTGCGGTCAAGTCAATTTTCAATTCAGCTGGATGAGTCTACTTTACCAACTAATGAAGCATTGTTGTTGTCTTACGTGAGTTTTATTAAAGATAAGAAAATATGTGAAGAACTATTATTTGACAGAAATTAAGAGACCAATGAAAACGGCGGAACCATTTTCAATATATTCCAAAAGTTTTGCGATGAGAAAGAAATTCCTTTGAAAAATATTATTTCAGTTGCTACGAATGCCGCTCCGGCTATGACAGGGTGCCATAAAGGCTTCATAGCGTAGTTAAAAAATAAAATTCCAGATGTCCTTGGTGTACATTGCGTTATTCATAGACAACATTAAGTTGCTAGAAACTTAAGTGAGAAACTATTTCAATCACTGCAATATGTCATCAAAGCAGTCAATAAAATCCGCAACAGCTCTTTGAATGATAGATTATTTCATCAGATTTGTGTTACTAATGACGAGGATTTCAATCGTTTGTTGTTTCATACTGAAGTTCGTTGTCTATCAAGAGGCAATTGTCTGACTCGATTCTACAACCTGTTTGACTCTGTTATAGAGTTCTTGGAAACTAAAGATACAGAATTTCAAGACAAGCTCATAACATCAAAGAATGATATAGCTTACATGACAGACCCGTATAAATTGTTCAACGACATGAATCTCCAACTGCAAGGCGATAAACTAAATTTAATTAAAACAAAAAACGTCGTTGCTGCTTTCGCAGCCAAACTGCTTCTACACAAAAATAATCTGGGCAGATATATTTGAGTTTCACAATTTTTCGAATTTATCAGTATCATGCAGTAACGACGAATTGTTTGCCTAGTGCCAACATTTGGAAAACCTCCACATTGACTTCACCCCGCCCCGGGCGCAACGTCTGGGGGGCGTCAAAACGATCTTCGCCTTTTTTTAATATTCAGAAAAATACTCCAACATTTTTTTTTACAAAATTTGTTATAAGAGATAAAGAGTTGTACACTCACAATGTAATAATCTGAATAACAATGAAAAATATTAATTTTTACTAGAATACTCTTCAGTCCATGAATTTGTCTTATATCTTCCGGCTTATATTTTTCTTAAAAATAGTGAGAGAGCTTAAAGATGCACTTTTCTAGCTTTGATCGCTGCAAAATCACATATCATATCATTGTAATATAAAGTTGAAGCAGTTTCACATTCTATTAAAAAGCCATACTTTTAATAAAATGGAGTCATGTGTAAGAAGTTCACGCAGGAGATGAAAGTTCTCTGATCGACATTGGGACTGGCCAGTAACGTACATATGGCTCAAGCAGCTCACGACTTCCGGTCCTAGCCCAAGTATCCTCTGGGTAGCCAAAAAACATCCGTTTGAAGGCGAGCTAAAGAAAGAAAGCGAAACATCCCTTCCACAGTTTTGTGCGCTAGATTTGAGACCCGACACGTAAAAAACGGCCGAATGAAAACGTTTAAAGAGCCTCTCAGGAGAAAGGGCACGCACCTGGAGTATCCGTTCTCTTAATTGATAAGTACTGACATTCTCCCCGGACGATGAACGTACAGCCACAATCTGCATCAAAGCAAAGTTCTTCAACATATCGCTGTTCCACGCTCCGATGGAAGAGAAGGACGATGTCAAAATCGTGCTTGGCGCTTGGCAACGCCAGGGTGGGCAAGGAAGGTATATTTATCACATCAATCGGTAAATTCAGCCTCCGAGAGGAAACAGCCCCAAATAGATTGAGGCTGGTTGAGTTCGCCGGAGCCTGCAATATGGTTATTTGTAGTGCTAGATTCCTGCGCAGAAAAATTCACCAAGCTACCTGGCTGTCTCCGGATCGAAAAGTCATTGACGTGACTCGCACCACTATCTTGTTGCAGCCAAGATTCGCAACTGCCTCCGTGCAGCAACAAACGCATGTCAGCAAACACAAGGAAGGTTCGACGTCGAGAAGCTGCAATCACAACACACAGCCTAACGATTTTCTACTCGTCTTGCACTCCTACTTTCTGAGAGCACTCGCCAACAACTCGGTATAAGGGAACTGTGGGACGGCAGTTCAAGCTCCTTACGTACAGTTACAACTGGTACGATAAAGAGTGCCGTGTCGCAGTGAAGGGAAAGCAGACAGACTATCTCGTAACGTTACAATCGACCACAAAACGTGCTCGTGGGATAGATACCGAGAGTTGTAGAGGGAAGTGATACGCATTTGCAGACAAAAGAAGAAAAAGGCCGAAATGCGTGAGTACGAAGAGCTTGACGTTCTGGCCGACAAGGGTGATGCTCGAAAACTCTACAAAACAATGAGGGGTCTAACAGAAGTTTTCAAGACCGGAGCATAATCTTATAGAAAAACCAATTGGAATTCAACTGTGCTCTGCCCAATCCATAAATTGGGAGTTTCCCAATCTTCGCCAACTACCATGGCATAAGCCTCCTCAACAACGCGTAAAAGGTTCTTTCGAGCGTATTGTGTAAAAGATTGAAGTCCACCGTCAGCAAACTGATTGGACCTTATCAGTGTGGACTCAAGCCTGGAAAATCAACAACTAACCAGATAATCACCATGCGCCAAATCTTGGAAAAACCTGTGAAAACAGAATGAACACGCATCACTTCTTCTTCGACTTCAAAGCTGTTTTTGACAGCACGAAAAGGAGCTGCCTTTATGCTGCGATGTCTGAAATTGGTATCCCCACAAAACTAATACGGCTGTGAGCAACATCAAAAGCTCCGTAAGGGTCGGGAAGGACCTCTTCGACCTTTCTGTATTAAACGAGGTCTCAGACAGAGCGACACCCATTCTTGTGACTTCTTCAACCTAGTTTTGGAGAAAATAATTCGTGCTGCAGAACTAAATAGAGAAGGCACCATCTTCTATAAGAGTGTACAGATGCTAGTGTATGCTGATGATATTGATATCATTGGCCTCAACACCCGTGCCGTTAGTTCTGCTTTCTCCAAAATGGATAAGGCAGCGAAGCAAATGTCTCTAGTGGTGAACGAAGGCAAGACGAAATATCTCCTCCCATCAAACAAACAGTTTTCGCGACTAGGCACCTACGACACTGTTGACAATCGCAACTTCGAAGTCGTAGATAATTTCGTCTATCTTGGAACCAGCATCAACAACATCAAGTCATCCAAATGGACGAAAAGACTCTAGCTCTGAAAGTATTCGACGCATTACCCGCCAGGAGAAGCAGAGGAAGACCTCCACTCCGTTGGAAATACCAGAGGAAGAAGCTTGGAATCTCCAATTGGCGCCACATTGCGAAAAAAAGAAACGACTGACGCGCTGTTTTTAACTCGGTTATAAACGCGTAAATAGTTTCTACGCCAGTAGAAAAGAATAAGAAGATCAACGACATTTGCTGACAAGTATTAAGGCAATGAGGCATTTCATTATTGTTGCTGATGTTAACAAATTTTCGAATCTTCTCATGACGGTTTCGTATCATAGCTGCAATTATACGAGGTCTGCCGCAATCACTCCAATACATATATACAAATTAGAATATTTGATTATTGACATGAGATAGTTATTGTTTAATTTCATCAGATCTTGCTGTATATAATGCAAATTGCTCTGTTCTACGATATTTGAAACAATATCGTCCGATACAAAATATGAAAGGAACTGATAAGGCGTGCGCAACGATATTATTTCGGATGTAAAGAGGTCGCTACCTTGAAACTGAATCTTAGTTTCCTTCAATTACATAGAATCTTTATCTATCGGTGTGCCTGAGGAAAAGGTGGCAAATTGCAACCGTGGTGCTCGATCGTCTAAAACCACTGGATTGTCATCATTGTTAATACTTGTATATAAAACATTGTCATCGCTAATATTATTGTGATTGGATATTTCACATTCTGGGTCTTCTTCAACAGAATTTTCACTATGATCCCAATTTACGTCGGATCGCTGAAATGTTGAAATTTTCTGCCATTCGACTAATCAAAATCATTAATGAACTTTTGGAGACCTTCCTGATTAATAAAACGATGACTCCTCTGTGACATTCTATATTGGTAAAGACAAATGATGCGTTTTTACACTTATACTAACTACTTTATGATACTTTTGCATATGGAAGTAACAAAATCTCCTTCTCTGATGAGCACCTGATGGTTCCTCAAGGGACAATTTAAGTTTTATTTCATAAAATTTAAATTTAAATTTGTAAACTTTTTATTAACACTTACATACAATTAAACTGTAACAACGGTGAAGACCGTAAATTCTCAGCACTAATTAATTATTATTACTTTCACAATAGTCACTTGAAAATACAAAATTTTCCTTGAAATTATTTTTTAGATGCACTCTTACTCAAGTCAAAACGTAAATGATTGCAAATCCCACACACATGTGGCGACTGAGCTAAAAGATAACGGATATATCAAAGCAACATGTGACGTGATGTAATATTAAAAAATAAATGTTCATACATGAAAATTTTACAGAAGCAATGGTTGGTTCCTGAAGGAACCGCCAGGCGCTTAAGGGTTTGGCCAATAATTAACGTATAAAGTCCAGCGGATGTCTTATAATCTCTATATTTATTATATGGGAACTAGAGGAAGTGTTGCCCTGATTTCATAATTTTTGGCAAGGTATCCTTGTAATTGGAAATGGATTCCCTTCATATTAGCCAAAAGATGCGGTACAAGTCAACCGGAAGGTCGAAAAATTTTTATATTTGGTATATAGGGTTTAAGTAGTAATGAACCGATTTCAGAAATTTATGGCAATACACATTCTGACAGATTAACCATATGGGTCTAAATGGTGTTGACGTTCTTGAAGAGTTATTGACAGATTTCAATAATTTGTATGCATTATATGAAAAAACTTCAGAACTCAATTCAAATTTATTTTGATAATTTCTTTGATGTTTGAATTCAATACCGTAAAGCGAAAAAATTAAATAAAATTTAAAAGTTTGTTATATGGAACAACAACCACGCTTGTCATGCAATTTCACTCACTTTCACAGAGTATGATGGGATACCTAAAGAACGTTGTCAAATTTTTACATTAGATGCTCTAAAGATGATTATTAATATTAATTTTTAAACTTTATTTATTTCTTTAAGGGCCGAATTCGCAGTGATAAGTTAACCAATACCAAGTGTTTAACCAACTACTTTTTATTAACAATGCTTAGTTAGCTATTAGTTAAACCCCAAATCTCTGTTGTTTAACTACTAATCAAATAACAGCTGTAAAAGTATAATTGACAATTCCTTTCACTGATAATTTGTTAAAATGGCTTGCGAATATAATATTGAGTCTGATATTAATTCCGATGTCGACATCGAGGACATTCGGTAAATCGTCGCCAAAAAAGTATTAGTAAATAGGAATGATATGAACGCTGTTAAAGCAAATTTTTTAGAGATTGCGAAATTTCCAGATGTAATTGCAGCGGTGGACTGCACACATTTAAAAATACATTCCCCGGGTGAGATATTATAAGAGCGAAAAAGTGCACTTATACTAATTCTTTCAATTTAGGTGGTAACAAGGCGGAGTTATATGGGAATAGAAAAGTGTTTTTCTTAGTAAATGTTTAAACATTGTGTGATAGTCAGCTTAAAATCCTTGATATTGTGACTCGTTGACCAGGCTCTACATGATACCTCGATTTTTCGAAACTCTCGAATTTTCCACCGTTTGAATTCTAAAAAATTTGGACGAAGTCTTGTAATTGCTGACAGTGGTTATGAAAACTCGAGTGTCGTAATAACGCCCCTGTTAAGGACCCACACACATGCAGAAAAGTTATTCAATGAATCTATTAATCTAATCTAATCCAAGAAATGGAGTATGGAAAAGGAGATTTCTCATGTTGTCTCTAGAAATACGTATGCATTTCAAAAAGTTAATATTTTGTTCAAAGTATTGTAGTCGTAACAGCAGTTTTGCTTAACATCTGCTGCCACTATGACGAAGTCGAATGCACCAACCCTTCCACCAAACTTATACTATGTTCGGACCGACATTGAAAACATTTTGAAAACACATTTGTATGTTGTGGAATCTAAGTCGTTCGGGCCGACAATGTGTGTTTTCGATGAGTTTTCAGTGACAACTATCAATAGCGGCATTCTTTTGCTCTTGCAAGATTGCACGATGACACAAAATGCAAAAATCCTATACTGAAATATGCAAGGCCAAGAGAGCACCCATTGCAGAATCTGGCACGAAAATAAACATGGGTTTTTGTCTGACATATTTTACAGCCATTGCAGGTAATTGTCTGCGTGTGTTTGTTGTTGTGCCGTTGCAACAAGAGGAAAATTCTGCGATTTCTGCACGGTGCAAGGTTTTGCAAAATCAAGAGAATCCTCCTAATATGCTTTGTATATGGAATGTAAACAAATATCAAGTGACAATTTAAGGCCGGCAAAATATGTCTTCCAAAAACATCGATTAAACTAGAGTAGGCACCGATTATAATGAGTGGAATGTAAGTTTTCAAGTAGTTTTCAGAGAAAACTGTGTTTTCGTTTGACAGATTTTACATGGACGAAAACACAAGTTTTTGTGTGAAAACCAGTATTAGAACAAACTGTAAATGAAGTTTTAAATGTAGCATATAATCGGAATATTAGAGGTGAAACTCCCAAAATTACTTGAAAAACATAATTTATAAATATTTTGCCAGATTATAATCATATTAAACACGCTAAAAATAAATTTATTCAATTAATTAATTAATTCAAAACACCAGCAAAAGATTATAAATTTATAAATATATTTCCTTTAAAATGGAATTAAAACTTGTTAAATGGAATTAAGCTTCTTTTTCTTTTTATACTTTTCTTATGTACATTACATTCAATAAAGTCAGTCGTCATTTTACATTGAACTGCGTGTAAGTAACTCTGCTCAGCTCAGCAGGTTATGGGCCTATTGCTAAAGGTAAAGTTATTTTAATTTAATCTTATTTAAACGAAAGTGGAGACGGGTGCTCTTAGTTTTCTTTTTGAAAAACTTCGCGGAAGTGAAAATTTCGATTATTGGAAGCGAAATGCAAAATCTTATTTGATCCTAAAAAGTTGCTGGAAAATAACGGAGATCGATTTATCCTAAAATTCAACGGAAAAAGATCGTGACAGCAATGAACGGGCACTGGCGAAGATTACGCTCATGGTGGAGCCGAGTAATTTTTTGCATATGAACGCAGTGACTGCAAAGGATGCATGGGATTCGTTAATGGCCGGGTATGAAGACAGTGGTTTAACTCGCAAGGTAGAGCTTTTAAAGAAGCTGGTGCAGTTAAAGCTGAAACAGTTTCAATCCGTACAGGATTATGTGAACGAGATGGTCATGACGTCAATCAAGTTGCAAAATGCAAGCATCCGAAATCAAAGAAAGTAAATGACAATGAAGGTAAAAGCAGGGCGGCAATGTTTTCAAATTCGCTGTTAGCGAGTTCGTGTTTTCATTATCAAAGTGGCGAAAGTGTATGGTACGTCGACTCCGGCGCAACGTCACATATGACAAACGATGTGAAGTTACTTTCGAAGTTAAGAGCAGCAAAGCGTAATGAAGTAATTTTTAGCTAACAGAGAGCGAGTTCCTGTAAACAGCGCAGGCGAAGTCCAGCCTGGTTTTAAATGTAAACAGACAAAAAGTCGAAACAAATATTCGAAATTTCGAATATGTCTTTGCGCGAATCTTTTGTCGGTTCGGCAAATAACAAAACAAAACAAAATGGTGATGTTCGAAGGGAATGTATGTAAAATCCTTGATGCGTAAAACAGATTAATTGCAAAAGCGAACTAGATTGTGCTAAAATTCCAGTTGGGAAAGCAATGACAACTACTGATAATTTTGAACTGTGGCATCGAAGATTAGGACACATTTGCAAAAACAGCATGAAGCAGGTGCAGAATTCAATGCTTGGAGTTAATTACAACGGCGCAAGTGAAAAATAATTCATTGTATGTTGTAAGGGTAAACAAACTAGAATAACAACTAAATCAGCTGGTACTCGTGCTAATATTGTTTGGACATTGTACATTCGGACGTGCTTGGTCCAATTAGCACAAAATCGTTCAGCGGTGCAAGATTTTTGTTGGTGTTTCTTGAAGATTTTTAAAGAAAGGTATTCGCTATATCAGACGTATTTGAAAAATTTAAGCAATTTAAAAGCGAAGTAGAAACGCAATGTGATCGTAAAATAAAAGTGCTGAGAACAGATAATGGCACTGAATATTGTAATTCCCATTTTATAAAATTTTTGCGTGAATATGGTATTGTTCACCAAAAGACAGTTCCATATACGCCCGTGGAAAACGGGGTGGCTGAGCGGATGATTCGTACGTTAATTAAACGTGCGAGAAGCATGTTGCTAAATTTTGGCCTAGGAAACATATTTTAGGCAGAAACTGCAAATAAAGCAGCGTACTTAGTAAATCGGATTCCGTGTAGAGGTAATAGTCGAAGTCCAGAAGAAATATGGTCTGGTATGAAACACTTACGCATATTTGGTTGTACAGCGAAGGTTCATATACCGAAACAAAAACGTTTAAAGTTAGAAGCAAAATCAGAAGAGTGTATTTTTGTTTAATCTTTACCGAAAATCTGACCACAAGTTTATTGTAAGTCGTGATGTAGAATTTTTAGAAAATAAAAACAATAAATCCAAGCGCGCAGAGCCAAATCTAATAGCTGATATAATTAATGAAAACGAAGCTAACGACATTAACAATTCAGGGGAGCTAAATGAGAGCGAATTGTGTGATGTCAATATATCTTCGGAAAGTGAATACGATACTCCTGATGATAGCGAGGTAGCTGATCAGTGTGGCGAAAAGTATGCAGTTCGTCGATCGGAGCGTATTGCTAACAACTCCAAGAGGAATTTGTTGTTAAGCGTGGTGTCTGATGCTAATGATCCTGTGAATCTTAAAAAGGCATTAAATAGTAAAGAGGCAGATGACTGGCAACGCGCAATGAAAGAGGAGATAGATTCTCACAAGGCAAACAAAACGTACTTACGAAATTGTCTGAAAGTAAAAGAGCAATAAATTCAAAGTGGGTTTCTAAAACTAAGCGCAATGCTGAAGGTGCACTGGCTCGTTATAAAGCAAGGCTCGCTCACAGAAACAAGGCGTTGACTATTCGGAAACACTTTCTCCAGAAGTCAGATACAATTCATTACGATTTTTATTCGCTATGGCGGCGAAGCATGATTTGTCGGTGCATCAGTTAGATGCGGTAACTGCATTTTTGAAAGGTGAACTTCAAGAAGAAGTGTTCATGAAACCTGAGGGTTATAGTGACAATTCTGGCAGAGTTTGTCGTCTACTGAAATCGTTGAATGGTTTAAAACAATCAAGCAAAGTTTGGAACGTTAAATTGAATGAGGTACTAATTAGGCTGGGATTAATTCGGAGGGAAGTCGTTCAATGTATTTACTTTTGTGTGAGAGAGTATGGCATGGTTACGTAGCAATTTATGTGGACGACGTTCTGGTGTTCTCTAACGACAAAAAGGCTACGCAGCGGATTAAAAACGAGTTGTCTTCAAAATTTAAAATGAAGGACATGGGTTCAGCGTCATCCGTACGTGGGATGAGAAATGGAAAAGTTTCCATATATGGAGGCAGTTGTTGTATGCAGCACAAAATACCCGGCCTGATATCAGCTTCGCAGTCAATTTGCTGAGTCGTTTTTCACAAAACCCCGGCAAAGGTCATTGGCTCGCATTGAAGCGTGTAATGAGGCATTTGAAGGGTACAGTCAACAAAGGCATCGTGTTTCGGAAATCAGCTCAAAGTTTACCTAGTTATTGCGGTGCTGAGATCTTGATCAAAGCCGGTCAACTTCTGGTTACATGTTTATTGCAAGGTACAGCTGAATCTTGGTCATCGCACAAACAGCGAACCGTAGCGTTATCATCAATTGAAGCGGAGTTAACATCTATAGTGAACGCAATGCAAGAAGCGATTTGGTTACATCAGCTAGAGTCGGAACTAGTTCATGGTGGTACAGAAGGAATAAAAATGTACTGTGATAACAAGAGCGCTATTCACACTGTTCGGAACAATAACTTTTCTCCCCGAACTAAGCACGTAAACATCAAGGCGAAGTTTATACGAGAGAAGTTACGAGAAGCAGCTGGAAAATATTTTTCAACAACCGAAATGTTAGCATATGGTTTAACACAGGCTATACCTCCAGTTAAGAATGAATTTATTAATGTTAAATTAGTCTTTAGGGAGGATAGAGTCATGTGTAGAAGTTCACGCAAGTGAGGAAAGTTCTCTGATCGCCATTCCCTTGGGAGTGGCCAGAAACGATTATTTTACACATGGCTCAAGCAGCTCACTACTTCCGGTCTTTGACCAAGTATCCTCTGGGTAGCCTAAGAACATCCGTTCGAAGGCGAGCTAATGTGAGAAGGCGAAAACTCCTCTACATAGGGTTGTGCGCTGGGTTTGGGACTCGCCACGTAAAAAACAATACCAATGAAAAGTAAGCGACAGCCTCGGATGAGAGACCCCCTTTTTGATGACGACCATGGCAAACGAAATGAGGACTACGATATAAGGGCATGCACCTGGAATGTCCGGTCCCTTAATTGGGAAGATGCCGCTGCCCAGCTGGTTGATGTCTTCGTAAAAACAAAGGCTGACATCACCGCCGTCCTAGAAATGCGATGGACGGGACAAGGACAGAGACGAGTAGGTCCTTGTGACATTTTCTACAGTGGCCATATAAAGGAGCGCAAATTTGGTGTAGGATTCGTGGTGGGAGAGGGACTCCGTCGCCGAGTACTATCATTCACATCTAGCCACAATCCGCATCAAAGTGAGGTTCTTCAACATATCGCTGATTTACGCCCACGCCCTGACGGAAGAGAAGGACGATGTGACCAAAGATGCCTTTTATGAATGCTCGGAGCGCACTTATGAAGGCTGCCCCCGCCACGATGTCAAAATCGTGCTTGGCGACTTTAACGCCAGGGTGGGCAAAGAAGGTATCTTTGGCACTACGGTCGGTAAATTCAGCCTCCACGACGAAACATCCCCAAATGGGTTGAGGCTTATTGACTTCGCCGGGGCCCGAAATATGGTTATCTGTGGTACTAGATTCCAGCATAAGAAGATTCATCAAGCTACCTGGCTGTCTCCGGATCGAAAAACTACCAACCAGATCGATGATGTTGTGATAGACGGAAGACACGTCCCCAGTGTCTTAGATGTGCGTGCGCTCCGAGGTCCTAACAACGACTCGGAACACTGTCTTGTTGCAGCTAAGATTCGCACCCGCCGCTGTGCAGCAAAAAACGCACGCCACCAAACACAAGGAAGGTTCGACGGCGAGAAGCTGTAATCACAACAGACAGCCGAACGATTTTCTACTCGGCTTGCACTACTGCTCTCTGAGAGCACTCGTCAACAACTCGGTATAGGAGAACTGTGGGACGGCATTTCAAACTCCTTACGTACAGCTGCAACCGAAACCATTGGTTTTCGGAAAGTGCAAAAGAACAGCTGGTGCGACGAGGAGTGCCGTGTCGCAGCGGAGAGAAAACAGACTGCCTACCTCGCAACGTTACGATCGACCACTACACGTGCGGGATGGGATAGATACTGAGAGTTGAAAGGGAAGCGAGACGCATTTGTAGACAGAAGAAGAAAGAGGCCGAAATGCGTGAGTACGAAGAGCTTGATAAGCTGGCCGACAGGGGTAATGCTCGAAAATTTTACGAAAAAATGCGGCGGCTTACACAAGGTTTCAAAACCGGAGCATACTCCTGTAGAACCCCCAAAAGGTGATCTAGTCACTGATGCCCAGAGCATACTTAAATTATGGAGGGAACACTTCTCAAGCCTGCTGAATGGCAGTGAATGCACAACGCCAGGAGAAGGCGAACCCGATTCCCCAATCAGCAATTACCCGCCTGAAGAACAACAAAGCGGCGGGGGCCGACGGATTGCCGGCCGAGCTATTCAAACACGGCGGCGAAGAACTGATAAGGAGCATGCATCAGCTTCTTTGTAAAATATGGTCGGACGAAAGCATGCCCAACGATTGGAATTTAAGTGTGCTATGCCCAATCCATAAAAAAGGAGACCCCACAATCTGCGCCAACTACCGTGGGATTAGCCTCCTCAACTTCGCATATAACGATCTATCGAGCGTATTGTGTGAAAGATTAAAGCCCACCGTCAACAAACTGATTGGACCTTATCAGTGTGGCTTCAGACCTGGCAAATCAACAACCGACCAGATATTCACCATGCGCCAAATCTTGGAAAAGACCCGTGAAAGAAGAATCGACACACACCACCTCTTCGTCGATTTCAAAGCTGCTTTCGACAGCACGAAAAGGAGCTGCCTTTATGCCGCGATGTCTGAATTTGGTATCCCCGCACAACTAATACGGCTGTGTAAACTGATGTTGAGTGACACCAAAAGCTCCGTCAGGATCGGGAAGGACCTCTCCGAGCCGTTCGATACCAAACGAGGTTTCAGACAAGGCGACTCCCTATCGTGCGACTTCTTCAACCTGCTTCTGGAGAAAATAGTTCGAGCTGCAGAACTAAATAGAGAAGGTACCATCTTCTATAAGAGTGCACAGCTGCTGGCGTATGCCGATGATATTGATATCATCGGCCTCAACACCCGCGCCGTTAGTTCTCCAGGCTGGACAAGGAAGCACAGAAAATGGGTCTGGCAGTGAACGAGAGCAAGACGAAATATCTCCTGTCATCAAACAAAAAGTCGTCGCACTCGCGACTTGGCGCTCACGTCACTGTTGACAGTCATAACTTTGAAGTTGTAGATAATTTCGTCTATCTTGGAACCAGCGTAAACACCACCAACAATGTCAGCCTGGAAATCCAACGCAGGATTGCTCTTGCCAACAGGTGCTACTTCGGACTGAGTAGGCAATTGAAAAGTAAAGTCCTCTCTCGACGAACAAAAGCTAAACTCTATAAGTCGCTCATAATTCCCGTCCTGCTATGAGTGATGAGTCGACGTTACGAGTTTTCGAGAGAAAAATTCTGCGAAAGATTTATGGTCCTTTGCGTATTGGCCACGGCGAACATCGCATTCGATGGAACGATGAGCTGTACGAGATATACGACGACATTGACATAGTTCAGCGAATTAAAAGACAGCGGCTACGCTGGCTAGGTCATGTTGTTCGGATGGATGGAAACCCTCCTGCTCTGAAAGTATTCGACCAGTACCCGCCGGGGGAAGCAGAGGAAGAGGAAGACCTCCACTCCGTTGGAAGGACCAAGTGGAGAAGGACCTGGCTTCGCTTGGAATATCCAATTGGCGCCACGTAGCAAAAAGAAGAAACTACTGGCGCGCTGTTATTAACTCGGCTATAATCGCGTAAGCGGTGTCTACGCCAATTAAGAAGAAGAAGAAATTAGTCTTAACATAATTTTTGATTTAACTAACATATTATTAGTGTTGTCAGATGTTCCATTAAAGGGAAGTGTTATGAAATATTGTAAATCTGGCATCACTATACTTCTTATTCCTTTTATACTGTATTATATTCAATAAAGTCAGTCGTCATCTTACATTGAAACTGCGTGTACGTAACTCTGCTCAACATTTTCCAGCGCCATTTTTTGTTGCCAGAATGATATACGTGCTTCGTATTCCTTCTCCTTGAGATCAATTTCTCTTTTCGTTTGCTCCTCACACCATCTAGCTTTAACTTCAGCTAGCTTCTCCCAAGATGTCGCTTTATTATATTTGGTACACGAAGAAAACAAATTTTTGTTTATTGGCTTCTTTAATTTTTCGAGGTCGAAATTCTGCCAGCTGCATGACAGTGTCTCAGTTTCACACACTTCCATAGGCCTTTGGATTTTATTCACTGAGTCAATACCGGAAATTTGCCCATCATGTAAAATTTACCTTAACTACGTTTCATTATGAAACAGCGACACTTCAATTCGTGGACCTCTTCCTGTATCATACAGACTTCTTTTTAAATTTGTCCGCTCTAAATTTAGTATAAAACAAAAAATTAGAAAAGAAAGCATAAACCAATAATTTCCTATGAAAAGCAATCAAAACTAATGCGTCCGGTTATGCACACCAACCTGAGCACACTTTAATTTGATTTTTCGTTAGTTTTCCGAAAAATACAATAATTTTTTAGTTACGAGTATTTTAACTTCTAAGTATCTTACTAAAGAGTACAGTTCATACATTGCCAATTTAATTGAAGCACTTTATGTAAAAATTTAATTAAGAAAACTTCTTAGAATTTAGAAAACCGTATCATTGTGTTATCTGAAACTAAGAAAACAAACATAACTGGACGCTTTAGTTTTTTGTGGTCTTCCTATGAAATATTGGTTTATGTTTTCTTTTTAAATTGTTGTATTACACTACATTTAAAGAAATAAATATAGTTTTAAAATGAAAGATTTCAAGCAAATCGGATAGTTATTAATTTTTTTACAGCATCTTATGTAAAAAATTTACGAACATCCGATCGATATTGTTCGTTACTGTATGTAAATTAAACTATTTAGAGAGTAGTACCACGCACAGTTAAAAAAATATCTGTCACACACGTCGCTTGTTACTGCGCCTGTCTGTGTCCAAATAGACTACAGAAATTTGATTCCGGAAAACTTAATGGAATTTCTTTGCTGAATAATTTCACTTTTCGTAAAAAACGACAAAACCACTCTATGTAATTGAGGCAGCGCATACTAAACCCTAATCATTATTTTGATGTGACATTTAACGCAGATGTCACTGACAGTCATACCAATCTAAAACAAAAAACAAAAAATATTTCGACGAAACGGCGCGAAATTTAACCACAGTAGTTCTTTGTGCTCTTTTATTTTAAAAATATTATTTGTATGTGTAATTTTATAAATAATATTACAACTATTATTTATAAAATTACTTAATTTTTTTTATTTGTTTATAATATATAAAAGTCATTGTTTCATATTTGCACATGCTAATACAAATTATAAACTACAACTGTAGTATTATTATTTTGTTTAATAGTACCACCTAGTGGTTGTTTTTTTGTGGTGTACGTTGCTATGCGTTGATTATGAGTATTCCGTTGATTAGCAAGCAAAATATCACATATTTATGTATTTTTCCATTATTGATACTACCGTGTCTTCAATCGATAAAAAGTACAATCAGTTGAAACATGTTGCTAAAATTTTCGATTCAATTTTGATCAGCTGTAAAGTTATACATTAGAAATGGTATTATTTCGCGATGGATTGACTGATATAAGTGCAACAAATTTATGCAAC
The DNA here is from genome assembly GCF_016617805.1 of Bactrocera tryoni. Lineage (NCBI taxonomy): Eukaryota > Metazoa > Arthropoda > Insecta > Diptera > Tephritidae > Bactrocera > Bactrocera tryoni. The sequence goes on along the minus strand of NW_024396366.1, from coordinate 15,806,400 downwards.
GATGTCAGCAAGTTCCAGCATCCTGAATAACTCACTACTAAGGTGATGTGATCCCTGTCCATGTAGATGGAACCCAGGGTCTTAAGCCTGCTTCTGCAATTTGCTGGACAATGCAGAATCAGGTGTGCTGGTGTTTTCTGTTCCACGTCGCAGAACCGGCAGTTTGCGCAAGAGACTATGCCCATGTTGGACAAGTGCTTCCTGAGCCTACAGTGGCCTGTGTAGAGCGCGACGAGGAGGCGGAATTTGGCACGGGAGAGGTTAATTAGTTTCTTAAACCTAGAGAAGTTGTACTCTTTTAGCAGCAGCTTGGCAGCGCCCATTCCTGCTGCCTGCTCCTAGTGTCTACTTGACTTGACTACTTGCAGACTCAAGCAGTGAATAAATTCCTTGCAGTCATCCAGTTCAGGTGATCTGGCCTACTTGCGACCAATGGTGGAATTAGGTCAGCCTGAACCGTCTCCGGGAAGTGCGCCTGCAGGAGTGCCCTTCCTGTCCACCGCGCTAGTCGTATCGGCCCCGTCCTGTCTTTTGATGGATAGTACTGTGTCCGTCTTACCTCTTGACACCGCCTTGTGCAGTTTAGCTGTATCTGGGGTCAAGGAGACGCTGTCACAGAATTTCCTAAAACTGTTTGACTTCGCGTACCTAATCTCCTTGTTATAAGATGTTAAGTGTTGACTATTTTCCTCCCAGTTGCCCGTGCGCTTGGCTTTATTGAACAGCCTGCACACCGTTTATTATACTATCAGGAACAGGTTTGTTTCCTGGTGGCCACCGTAAGTGGACAAGCGCAATGATATACGTCCATTATATACTAGTTTATCGCAGTCAGCCTGCCCTCTAGTCCTTTTACGGTGGACTTTTTTTTTACTATCTACCCATCTCACTCCGCTTATATTTTGCCGTAGAATTTCATTTAAAACATCCCAGTTCGTACTTCTAGGGATACGAATCGAAGATTGGTCCCAGAGCACCTTCAGCGCATCCTCTGGAAAGTGGGCTGATGCAAGGACGAAGTCAGAATTTTCCTTGTGCTTCACCTGCACCGCCTCAAGATCCTGCGTTAGAAATTCTGAAGTACAGTGTAGCGGATTTGTTTTTCATCCTAATGGAAGCGGAATTCCGAAACGCTGGAATTTCAATCAATCAAACAAAATACGATCACGTTATCAGCTCGCTCGACGTTGAAACACTTACAAATGTTGCCGATATTGTGCGTGCACCACCAGCAACAGGTAGATACGACTCAATTAAAAGCCGATTGATCAAAGATTTCACCGATTCAGAAAATAAGAAGTTGAATAGAATGGTCAAAGAGTGCGACTTGGGCGATCAAAACATTCTGGCTCGATAAATTGCCGGAAAGAGTGCGCGCAGTGATGTCAATTTCCGAAGGAGAGTTAGATCGGTGTGCTCTACAAGCCGACAAAATGACGGAAATTGGCAATTTCAGTTCAGTTTCAACGGTTGAAGATCAACAATCTAAGTCAAACACCCAAGCGGATGGTTTCACCGCCTTGAAGCAGACGATTGACGCTCTCCGACGAGCAATCAACGAAATCAAAGTAAATTCCTCCAGCAATCAACATGGCTGCAGTCAAACACCAGCACGCGACAACAAACAACGTTCTCGTAGTCGTTCACAAAGCCAGGTTAGCAAGTTCCCGAATTGTTATTATCATCATCGATTCGGCGTTGATGAAAGAAGTGTTTACAACCGTGCGCATCCAAGAAGGAGGGAATCTAAAGACCGCTTTTTCTCGACAAATTTGGTCTTCTGATTGATGTCAAAGGCAACCAACTCATTGAGAGAAAAACCAAACTCAAAGCAAAATGCGTTTCTAATTTCACCATTTATGAGCCGGCATTTTCAATCAACAGCGACAGCGTATGTAAAAAGCTGCTAAGTGAATTTAAAGATCTCACGACACCGACTTGTTGTGACAAGACAAAAGCAACGAAAACAGCTGTTCGTCATCAAATCATCACCAACGGACAACCAATTTATTCACGCGCTCGTCGTTTAAATCAAGAGAAACTCGTCAACGCTAAGAAAACATTTGAGTACATGATCAACATGGGAATTTGTCAACCATCACAAAGCGAATAGGCCAGTCCAGTAAACATGGTTCCAAAAAGGATGGGTTTTGGCGACCATGTGGAGATTATCGCCGTTTGAACGCTCAAACAGTTCGTGATCGCTACCCAGTCAAACATTTTCGCGATTTCACGCATAATCTAAACGGAAAGGCAATTTTTTCTGTTCTTGATTTGGAGAATGCTTATTTCAACATTTCAATCGCCGACGAAAATCGAAAGAAGACAGCCATAATCCCACCGTTTGGGCTGTTTGATTTCAAAGTTATAACCTTCGGAGTATGCAACGCAGCTCAAACATTTCAACGATTCTTGGATCACGTTTGGACTTCGTATTCTACTACATCGACGACATTTGCATCGCATCGAAGAACAAAGAAGAGCATTTTCAACATCTTTGCATAGTTTTGGAATGGTTACGCGAACATGGCTTGAAAATCAACGTCGCCAAATGCGAATTCGCGAAGGAAGAGGTGTTATTTTTGGGTCATCGAGTCAGGAAAGCCGGAATTTGACCATCAACCGACAAAGTGGACGCCATCGCAAATTATGCAAAGCCAGAAATAGGCAAGAAACTTCGTAAGTTCCTTGGAATAATTAACTTTTATGGCGATTTTATTCCAAATACAGCTCAAACTCAAAGCTGACTACTCGTTCTAATCAAAGGCAACAAGAAAATTGACAAATCGCCAGCTATTTGGACCGAAGACGTCGAAAGAGCTTTCGAAGAATGTAAGCAAGCATTGATTGAAGCAGTTACGTTAGCACATCCATTGCCAAACGCTAAACTGACACTTCACGTCGACGCTAGCAATTTTTCGGTCGGAGCAGCTCTTCATCAAGTCAACGAAGAGAAATTTGAGCTACTCGGATTTTATTCTAAACAAATGACCGACCGCCAGAAGCGCTACCGCCCATATGATCGCGAGTTATTAGCCATTTAGCAATTAGTCAAACATTTTAAACACATGATTAAAGGTAGGCGCTGCACAATTATGACCAATCATAAACATTTGGATTTCATCGGTCAGTACACCTCTGTTACATTCTCGGGAAAGTGAACATCGTAGCCGATTTTTTGTCACGCATCGAGAGATTGCCACGCATTTTGAGGAGTTGACTGAGAGTCAGAAAATCTACCAAGAATTCAATGATTTTTTAAAGATCAACACGTCAACATTAAAACTGAAATTAGTTAATATCCCTAACGCATCCAAAGCCATTGTTTGTGACGTTTCAACGAAACACCTGCGAACATTCATCACTTTTCGTCAACAAGTATTCAACTTTGTTCACAACATGGCTCATCCCAGTAAAAAGTCAACAATAAAAAGGATCAGCGAGCGCTTTGTTGGGCCCAACATGAAAAAGGACATTACCGAAATGGTACAAACTTGTATTTCATGCCAAAAATCCAAAATTGCGCAACACAACAGAGCAGCACTTCAAAGATTTTCTATATTGTCTTACATGCATCGATAAATACACTCGTTGGCCAATCGATATTCCAATTGAGGACATTCACGCCGATACCGCCGCCAAGGCCTTAATCAACGGTTGGATAACTTTCTACGGTGTATCGGCTAAAATCACCACACATCAAGGCAAGCAATTCGAAGCAAAACTATTCAGCGAATTAACGCGTATATTTGGAACAAAACACCTTCGTTCAAGTCTACGGCATCCGCATGCCAACGGTATGGTCGAACGTTTTCATCGAATCATGAAATCAACTTGTCAAAACAACGAACGCTGGACCGAAACACTGCCAATGATCATGCTTGCCTTTCGCGGTGTGTTCAAAGAAGACATCAAAGCAACACCGTCAGAGATGGTTTATGGCGAGACACTCAAACTACCAAGCGATTTCTTCGAAAACATTGACGACGATAGTTTTGGCACTGAATTCTTTCAACAATTACGCGACCTGATGAGGAAAATTTAACCTGTTCCAGCGTCGAATCACGCTAACAAGTCTTCATTAAAAAGGAATTGCAAACTTGCGCACACGTTTTATTGAGAGATGGTGCTGTTCGACCACCTCTTAAAACGCCATAAGACGTTCCATACGAAGTGTTGAGCCAAAACGACAAAACATTTGAAATTCTTGTCAAAGGGCGCAAAGTTCGCATTAGCATATATAGAGCCAAAGCAGCATTTTTGCCAATCGACGAACCGTCATCATCAGCATGAAACGCAATCATACCACGATCGAATTAACATCGGGCAAAAATCAAAACAACTACACTCAAACCCAAAGCGAGCAACCAAAGTCAACGATAAGCGGAAGAACCGTCAACAAACCTAAACGATACGTTTCTTTCACAGACAATTAGTTATTAATTTTTAATTTTTTCTGTGACTTAATTATCATTCAGCCTCTGACGGGGGAGTACGAGTACTGTGGCGGGTATATTTAATTTAAATTTATTTTGCAGTTTGAATTTCTTTTCATTTTCAATTTTAAAATTACCGACAATATCGAAAACCCACAATACGTCAATATTGCATAATAAACGTTCAATAAATATTGCCATTCGGGATCGCGGTTAATATAAAATATTGAACGTGTAGCCAGCGTCATAGAATCTGATGATTGCTTATTTTTTCTTTTCGTTTTTTGATATCTCATCTCCAGGAGTTGAATTTAGCATCAGAAGCCATAATCATTTCTACAAAACAGATTTCTCAAAATACTCGCGGTATAACTATTGCAAAACATAGCCGTATGGATAACCTATAATATACAATATTTCCGAACAATTTTTAAATAAATAAATAGTTTAAGTGGATACGTGTGTTTATTTCATTCACCGACACGCACAACAGTAAAAGTCTAAGCCGGTTCTAACAGCTAGGAAGAACGGTGAGAGACAGGTCCACGTCTCCATCCTTCTCACCAATCTGCATCTTCAGTCCATCCAGGAGCTCCTGAGTGGATGGTAGCGCCCCTTCCTGCTCATTGGAGAACTCTTGTCCGACCGCCGATGGCTGGCTCTCCTTGACCCTATTCGACCTTGGCAGCTCGTGAAGGGTTATCTGGCCTTTTTGCGGACCGACTTGTGGCACCTTGAGATGCCGCCCTTTCGCTGGTCCGTCTCTCCGACGACGTTGCGTAGACTAGGTGACGCCTTCGATTCCTACGTCTTGAAGCAGACGCGGAGTCAGCATCTACGTGTCGTGCAGTGGTAGGATGAAATTTCTTTGAACCATGCGAACATATTTTGGCAAAATAAATGTTTATATAAATTAATTAATGATTTTGTATTTCAGCATTTAATTTAGTGTTTTGTACAACTTATTTAATACCCAATCTAATACTTTTCAGCAGTGGCATCATTGGCAAATGTTATAAAAAATGCGACTTTTGACAGCTCTCTCTCGAATCAAAGAGTTTCGTATCATATTATCCATGTCAGTACTAGCGCGAATCTCAAGGTAGACAGACGTGTATACTAATTACATTCTGCCCTAGATCGCTACATACGTATACAAAAACCGGTTTTCGCTAACTAACAAGTGACAAACAATCGCAAGTGATAAACAAACGCTCAACCAAAAGGGAAAGAAAATAAAATAACAAAAACAATACACGTAAAACAACACAAATAACCATTGGTTGACATACAATATGCTTGACCCACCTGACATTTGGAGGAGAAACCCTCCAAATTTAGATGAATCCAAATTCCTAATCATAACTAGAACGAACAATGAATCTTTCAATGGACTATCTCCATTTATCATTAAAAAAATTATAGACTACACATGTGATGGTGAAGTAGAAAGCTGCAAAAAGACACGCGCCGGCACATTGTTAGTAAAAACAAAAAATACGACTCAAGCAAACAAACTACTTAAACTTACCTCAATGCATAACAATATCTCAGTTAGTGTCTCATTACACAAAACACTAAATATAAGCAAAGGAGTAATTTACTGCAACGATTTACGCGGAATAAACGAAGCAGACATACTCGAAGAGCTAAAAACACAAAACATAAGTGAAATCAAAAAAATACTGAAAAAACGAAATAATGAGCTAATCGAAACAGGTCTAATTATAATTACCTTCGATTCCCAAAAACTCCCTGAACACATAAACATCGGGTAAGAAAGTGTAAAAGTGCTCACTTTCATTCCCTTACCTACCAAATGCAACAATTGTCTACGCTCCGGTCACATCAGCAAGTTTTGTCAAGGCAAAAAGCTATGCAAAAACTGTTCGCAAGTCTGTCATTTAGATCTGGAATCAAACGAAGCTGGCAATGCTCAACCAACCTGCGTAAACTGCGTTGACAACTTCCTGGAAGACGGAAATCATGCATCAACAAGCAAAATTTGCCCTATTTTCATCAAAGAACGGGAAATACAAGCTATTAAAACGCTACAAAAAGTCGACAAAAAAAAAACCGCGAACTCAATCTATATAAGCCGACATTCTATAAACGATTCAATGTATTCTAAAGTCACCAAAGCCCAACCTGTTTCCCTTCAAACCAGCCATACCCACACATCCTATACAGCACTCACAAATCAACCGAATAGACCAATAACAACATACGACGACATAGCGACAACCTCACATGGTGAAAACCCTACCACATGCATACTTCCAGCACCAGCACGCAGAAATACTTCATTTAACTCTCCAAACACCAAAATCAAAATACTTCCAAAATCCACATCCCATAGAGCTACATATATCAAAACTGAAAGCAGAGTTAAAAGCAAAAAGCAGAAAAATTAACAACAACTAACAAAACAACAACACTAACCATTCAAACCAAAAATCAGCTGAAACACTCGACATCGACAATAGTTCAGAATCGATGTCATTCGACCAAGACCTCTAAACAAATCCACTTAGTTTATCTAGTGTACTAAAACGAGAGATATACGATCATCCTCAATGAACCTCAAAATCCTTCAATGGAATTTGAACGGCTTCAAAAATAACTTACATGCATTACAAATCCTCATCAAAACAGAAAATCCAGACATCATAGCCTTACAAAAAACCCACCACAAAAACGAAGATATTAAAATCAGCAACTATGTAACAATAAAAAGCCCACCATCACCGACAGCAACAGAATGTGCAGCTCTCTTGATCAGGAAAAATATTCAGCACAAGCCCCTCCCCGCACCACAAAACATACAAGCAGCCATAACAGAAATAAACCTAAACATAACAAGTAAGGAAGGGCTAAGTTCGGTTGTCACCGAACATTTTATACTCTCGCATGATAAAGTGATAATCGAGATTTCATTATCCGTCATTTACATATTTTTCAAATACCGTATTTGTGTAAAGTTTTATTCCGCTATCATCATTGGTTCCAAATGTACATATATATTATACAGAGAAGACATCAGATGGAATTCAAAATAGCGTTATATTGGAAGAAGGCGTGCTTGTGAACCGATTTCACCCATATTTCGTACATGTCATCAGGATGTTAAGAAAATATTATATATCGAATTTCATTGAAATCGGTATAGAAGTTCCTGAGATATGGTTGTTGGTCCATAAGTGGGCGACGCCACGCCCATTTTCAATTTTTAAAAAAAGTCTGGTTGCAGCTTCCTTCTGCCATTTCTTCCGTAAAATTTTGTGTTTCTGACGTTTTTTCTTAGTCGGTTAACGCACTTTTAGTGATTTTTAACATAACCTTTGTATGGGAGGTGGGCGTGGTTATTATCCGATTTCTTCCATTTTTGAACTGCATATGGAAATGCCTGAAGGAAACGACTCTGTAGAGTTTGGTTGACATAGCTGTAGCACTTTCCAAAAAAATTACGTCCAAATATGACCCTCCCTAATGCGATCCTTTGTGCCAAATTTCACTTTAATATCTTTATTTATGGCTTAGATATGACACTTTATAGGTTTTCGGTTTCCGCCATTTTGTGGGCGTGGCAGTGGGCCGATTTTGCCCATCTTCGAACTTAACCTTCTTATAGAGCCAAGGAATACGTGTACCAAGTTTCATCATGATATCTCAATTTTTACTCAAGTTACAGCTTGCACGGACGGACAGACAGACATTCGGATTTCAACTCTACTCGTCACCCTGATCACTTTGGTATATATAACCCTATATCTGAGTCTTTTAGTTTTAGGACTTACAAACAACCGTTATGTGAACAAATCTGTAATATTCTCCTTAGCAACTTTGTTGCGAGAGTATAAAAATAGTAATAATATCAATATATGTATATTCCACCATCCCAAGCCATTCCACAAGCTGAACTGGAGATGAGGTTAAATCAGCCCAATAGCCACAATATTCTTTTAGGAGATTTTAACGCCCACAGCCAGCTATGGCGATCTTCCAAAATCAATACAGGAGGGAAGGTCACAAGACAATCCGACTTGACAATCCTCAACAACGGCGCACCCACTCACCTATCCACCCACTCCACCTTCACTCACTTGGACATTTCACTAGCTTCTGCTAGCCTCACAAGTTGGAAAACTCTAAAGACATGCACGGAAGCGATCACTATCCCATAATCATAACATATTGCGACAACACACAACCAGCAACTAAAAACACATTTCACGTTACATTGTAACTAAAAGCAGATCGGCCAAGATATCATAACCTGATTAACTCAAAAATAAACAAGTAAGAAAGGGCTAAGTTCGGGTGTCACCGAACATTTTATACTCTCGCATGATAAAGTGATAATCGAGATTTCATTATCCGTCATTTACATATTTTTCAAATACCGTATTTTGTAAAGTTTTATTCCGCTATCATCATTGGTTCCAAATGTATATATATATTATACAGAGAAGGCATCAGATGGAATTCAAAATAGCGTTATGTTGGAAGAAGGCGTGCTTGTGAACCGATTTCACCCATATTTCGTACATGTCATCAGGATGTTAAGAAAATATTATATATCGAATTTCATTGAAATCGGTCTAGTAGTTCCTGAGATATGGTTTTGGTCCATAAGTGGGCGACGCCACGCCCATTTTCAATTTTGAAAAAAGCCTGGTTGCAGCTTCCTTCTGCCATTTCTTCCGTAAAATTTTGTGTTTCTGACGTTTTTTGTTAGTCGGTTAACGCACTTTTAGTGATTTTCAACATAACCTTTGTATGGGAGGTGGGCGTGGTTATATCCGATTTCTTCCATTTTTGAACTGTATATGGAAATGCCTGAAAAAACGACTCTGTAGAGTTTGGTTGACTAGCTATAGTAGTTTCGAGATATGTACAAAAACTTAGTAGCACTTTCCAACTTTCAAAAAATTACGTCCAAATATGACCCTCCCTAATGCGATCCTTTGTGCCAAATTTCAATTCAATATCTTTATTTATGGCTTAGTTATGACACTTTATAGGTTTTCGGTTTCCGCCATTTTGTGGGCGTGGCAGTGGGCCGATTTTGCCCATCTTCGAACTTAACCTTCTTATGGAGCCAAGAAATACGTGTACCAAGTTTCATCATGATATCTCAATTTTTACTCAAGTTACAGCTTGCACGGACGGACAGACGGACATTCGGATTTCAACTCTACTCGTCACCCTGATCACTTTGGTATATATAACCCTATACCTGACTCTTTTAGTTTTAGGACTTACAAACAACCGTTATGTGAACAAAACTATAATACTCTCTTTAGCAACTTTGTTGCGAGAGTATAAAAATAGTAATAATATCAATATATGTATATTCCACCATCCCAAGCCATTCCACAAGCTGAACTGGAGATGAGGTTAAATCAGCCCAATAGCCACAATATTCTTTTAGGAGATTTTAACGCACACAGCCAGCTATGGGGATCTTCCAAAATCAATACAGGAGGGAAGGTCACAAGACAATCCGACTTGACAATCCTCAACAACGGCGCACCCACTTACCTATCCACCCACTCCACCTTCACTCACTTGGACATTTCACTAGCTTCTGCTAGCCTCACAAGTTGGAAAACTCTAAAAGACATGCACGGAAGCGATCACTATCCCATAATCATAACATATTGCGACAACACACAACCAGCAACTAAAAAACACATTTCACGTTACATTGTAACTAAAGCAGATCGGCCAAGATATCATAACCTGATAAACTCAAAAATAAACAAGTAAGGAAGGGCTAAGTTCGGGTGTCACCGAACATTTTACATTCTCGCTTGATAAAGTGATAATCGAAATTTCATTATCCGTCATTTACATATTTTTCAAATACCGTATTTTTGTAAAGTTTTATTCCGCTATCATCATTGGTTCCAAATGTATATGTATATTATACAGAGAAGGCATCAAATGGAATTCAAAATAGCGTTATGTTGGAAGAAGGCGTGGTTGTGAACCGATTTCACTCATATTTCGTACATGTCATCAGGGTGTTAAATTCCATTGAAATCGGTCTAGTAGTTCCTGAGATATGGTTTTTGGTTCATAAGTGGGCGAGGCCACGCCCATTTTCAATTTTGAAAAAAAGCCTGAGTGCAGCTTCCTTCTGCAATTTCTTCCATAAAATTTAGTGTTTCTGACGTTTTTTGTTAGTCGATTAACGCACTTTTAGTGATTTTCAACATAACCTTTGTATGGGAGGTGGGCGTGGTTACTATCCGATTTCTTCCATTTTTAAACTGTATATGGAAATGCCTGAAAAAAACGACTCTGTAGAGTTTGGTTGACATAGCTATAGTAGTTTCCGAGATATGTACAAAAAACTTAGTAGGGGCGGGGCCACGCCCACTTTTCCAAAAAAATTACGTCCAAATATGTCCCTCCCTAATGCGATCCTTTGTGCCAAATTTCAATTCAATATCTTTATTTATGGCTTAGTTATGACACTTTATAGGTTTTCGGTTTCCGCCATTTTGTGGGCGTGGCAGTTGGCCGATTTTGACCATCTTCGAACTTAACCTTCTTATGGAATAGGAATACGTGTACCAAGTTTCATCATGATATCTCAATTTTTACTCAAGTTACAGCTTGCACGGACGGACAGACAGACATTCGGATTTAAACTCTACTCATCACCCTGATCACTTTGGTATATATAACCCTATATCTGACTCTTTTAGTTTTAGGACTTACAAACAACCGTTATGTGAACAAAACTATAATATTCTCCTTAGCAACATTGTTGCGAGAGTATAAAAACTATGACGTATCTAACAACATAAATAGTGAAGCTTCGAAACTCAGAAAATTAATAATGGCAGCCGCAAATGAAGCTATTCCTCATACATACCCACAACACACCACAAAAAAGAAAGTACAATGGTGGAACGACCACTTAACTGAACTAAGGTCAACCACACAAAATCTCTGGTATATATTCAAAAACAATACGACTAGCGAAAATAGAATAGCCTACAAAAAAGCGAATGCAATGTTTAAGAAGCTAGCCAAAGCCGCTAAAAGAAAATCATTCTTCGAATTTACCAGCTCAATAAACAATAGAACATTAATGAAAGAACTATGGCAAAATGTTAATAAATTATACGGAAATTACACTACAAACACCATCAGGACTATAAAAGATAACTTTAATAATACTTTTACGGATCCTAAGGACATAGCTAATTCCTTTGCCAAAAAATTGTTGTCATATGCAAGTGACAGCACCTTCGAAAGAAAATTTATTGAACTCAAATATGCACACAATGCAACAGGATACATCACCAACGGGCAAAACAATGACGTACAAAAAGTGGAAACAGATATTACTTTATCAGAATACTACACTGCATTAAACGCACTAAAAGGCAATACCCCAGGTCATACTAAACACGAACATCATCCCACAGGAATGGAAATTGGCAACGATTATGCCACTCACAAAACCGGAAAAAGAAAAAATTCTCTAGAGGGCTACCGACCAATCTCACTAATTTCATGTGTCAGTAAACTGATGGAAAAAATAATAGCAAACAGGCTCACCTGGGTAATGAATAAAAAGAAACTATTGTCACAAAATCAATTAGCATACAAAAATGGCAAAAGCACCACGGATGCACTCTTTTTTATAGACTATGTAACAAACAAAGCACTATCAACTAGTAACCATATTTCAGTGATATCCATTGACTTTGAGAAAGCATTCGACAGAGTAGGCATACACACAACTAGAATGCAACTTCACGGATGGAAGATAAGTAAGTAAAAAGATAGTGGAATATATAGCAGCCTTCTTAACAAAGAGAAAGTTTAGAGTACTACTACACGCTGCAAAACGGGATACCACAAGGATCCCCACTGTCAGTTGTTTTATTTCAAATCATTTTCGAAAAACTTAACCAAATTATACTTCAACACAAAGACTTCAAGCACTGCATTTATGCGGACGATCTATACATAACAGTGAAATACAAATCAGACCAAAATTTGCGCAACAATTTCAACGAACTAAACAGGGATATCAATGATTGGTCCTTATAAGTGGAGCGAAAATTTCAACCACGAAGTGCAAAGCTTTGCACATTTGCAGAAAAACAACATGCAACCCCGTAACCATAACACTCAACAATACAACACTCGGCTACGTCGCACAGTGTTGCGAAACCGGAATTTTTTGGAAATCATATTGCCTAAACTGTAATTTTAATTGTATCGATGAGAAACTTCTACAGATTGGTCAGAATGAAATCCTAAACAGAATGGGTGAAAAAAAATTTACACCAAAAAAATTTTTGGGTCAAATTTTCAACAAAAGTCAAAAAAAAGTTGTTCGAAAAATTTACAAAAAAAAATTATTATAATTCTTCTTTTATTTCTGATAAATACTCTATGACTAGTTGTTTAAATAAAGTATAGGGTGGTCCGAACAAGAATTATAAACGTCAAATTTTAATGATTTTTCGATATTTGTTGAAAAACTCTGAAATTTTATAAAAAACTAAAATCTATTTCATTTCTTATTTGAAAGGTGGCAATAAAAGCTTTAATTTGATACCGGTTTGAAGTCAATATCTTCAGTTTTAAGAGAGTTATGCTCATTTTTGTGGAGTGCTAGAATAGATGTAGAATAAAAAAAATTTTGAAGATACTATTTTATAACACAGGCATATTTTATTGCATTCTACAGAAAAATTACAAATTATCAGTCATCTACCAATAAGTTCATTGCTTCCTCTGATAATTTCAGGTGTTTCTTCTCCTTCAGTATTCTCCTACTTGTGATTGCGGGATCAGAATTGGCGAGCAGATAATGTAATATGTCTTCACAATTGTCTTTTCTTGATGTTTTCCTCGCATGGTAAAGCCTTGTGTTTCTGAAGTCCTTGTTTCTTGCTTTCATTGCTTCTTCTGATAGTTGCCCAATGGGGACCAAAAATGAACGAATTATTTCAGCTCCATGAATAAGAACCTTCTGGACAGTTGGTGGCATATAATGCCACGAATATTTCTTTACATAGAGACCAGCAGTTTCTTTTCCGTACTTAGAGAACTTATCGCAGTCTATCTTATATCCAGAAGTTATTGCTTGAAGAATACTAGAAAACCTTCTTATAAGTTCGGTATCTACTCCTGTGGCCAGAGCGGTTTCCTCAGGATCACTAAAGAATTTCCTTGCTGTGTTACCGTCATTAGTTGTTCCACTTGCTTGTTTCACAACATCGACAGTTATTTGGAGCTGATCTTTCAAATTTTGATGAACTTCCTTTTTTCTTTGATCTCTAATAATCTTCTCATCTTCACTGAGCTTAGTTCTCTTTGTTTCCCCTGCCTTGCGCACAGTGATTTGATAAGCAATGTTCAGTAGGGTTTCCATAAATCTTATTCTACAATGTAATGTTGATAATCCAAATCTATAAGCTTCCTGATTGGCTGTCCTTTTAACAATTTTGTCCAACTGATTCATTTCACTGGGCTTCGCGTGGCAAATGTAACACGTTGCTGCAGACTTGTTATCTGATAAAGAATTACAGACTTTCCATCAACCATTGTTTCCTCCAATTTATGTTCTACTTTAAATTGTAATCCGCTTATGTTGATAATCGTTTCGTGTATACTATTTATTTGTTCTTTCATGAGATCGTCCTGTTACTTTGTATACCTGAAGTCTCCTTAGCATGTCTGCAATATCTGGTTGATGATGATATTGGATCCTCCCATACTTGTTCTTTATTGCATGAAAGAACTAAAGGAACCATAGATATAGTAAACAAGCTACTATCAGTTGCTGTATTGTCAGTAAAGTTTTGTTTATACTGGCTATGTCCTGAAGATCCATTCATACCCCATTTGCTAATCAATAACATTAATTTCTCTGCATATGCTTGAAGGTGGTCAATTGATTGGAATTCCAGTATTCTATTCGCGGTGTGATCCAAAAGAGATTGTAGTTTGACTGAAGCAGACTTTTCAGTTACCTCGACATCCTCTGGATTTCTTTTTCTCCTCTAAAAGTTTTCTGTAACTAGGAAAGTAATTGTATTTTTCATGATATTCTTTTAACTTTTGCCACTGATAAACGCTGAGTTTCATGTCCATGAAGAAAGCCAAAGCTGCCTTTATATCCCTTTCTTCCTCTTTTCTCAATTCTTCAGCTGTGTATTTAATTAAATCTGCAGAAACCTCTTCTGTTTCCATTAGTTCCATACTTCTTTTCTTCTTTGTTTTCTCACAGCATAATGTAAATTTCTTAGGTTCGGGTTTTCGTTTTGAAGTAGTTGGATGATTTCCAACTTCAATATAGGCCTCTTGAATCCAGTCCGTAGCTCCAAGCCGTTCATACATCCTGTTAAACTCTTGAAGACGTGTATTGTACTTATTGACAAACTTTTTCAATTTATCTTTTATGTTTGGAACTATTAAACTACTTTTCACTCCATGCTCATGATCAAGCAATTCCAAAACATCCTCCACGTTTCTAGTTTTACTTTGTTGCATCAACTGATGCAGTTCCTGATAGGAAATTTTAATGTATTCCATAATTCTTGACTGTCAAAATTATAATTATATATTCTGATGTAATATTCGAACCATTAAAACACTTATATGAAAAACGCATCAGAAAGCAATTAAATGTAGTAAATGAAGGGAAACCACAAAATAAAAACAATACAAATAAGCGCGCACTAACGGATAGACGTAAAATCAAGAGAGAGCGAAAATAAAATAGTAAAACAACAGAGAGAGAGAAAGGTACCACCACAAGCTAAAAGAAAACACTATATAAATACGGACACACATGCGGACTAATTAGTGACAAAAAAGAAAAGATGGCGATAAGCCGAAACCGATCTGAAAATAATAAAAATTTGACGTGGGATGACGGAAAGTCACCCGAAAACCAATATGATTAAATTTTTCAATAAGTGATTCTGAGGATTTCTGTTCTATTTCTATGGAATAAATACTGAGAGTGATATACTAAAATCGCTAAAATTCCCAGCAGGGCAGGTATGGGCAGCTGATTTTTTCACAGTTCGTTAAAAACAAATTATGTAACATTTCTGTAGTGGTTTGGAACTGGGACTCTCTGGGACTTTTTAGATATTGCTTACCTAACCCAAATTTAAAGGAAAAATGGACCTTCAGTCGGGTTTTCGCTCTAAAAAAGGTGCATATGAAAATGTCACAAACAACATTCCTTTGTTTTACAGAAGATACTTGTCCGAAGGCAGATTTTTTTTCCGAATCAAAATATCTGTCACCAAAATCAAATGAGATCATTTTGAATACAGCCCTGAAATCCCCTCTTTTCGTGAAAATTTTGTATATTAGACTTCTAAAATCAATTAAAAATCAACGGGCCAACATGAAAATAAGCTTTATGTGTTTTTTGTTTACTTGGAATGTCTCTGACAAAATTGCATCATTAAAAACACTGAAAAAAATAATCGGAGAAGAGTTACTTTTCCACTAGCCGCAACACAGTGCGTCGATTGGTCCTTACAAGAGGAGCGAAAATTTCAACCACGAAGTGCAAAGCTTTGCACATTTGCTGAAAAACAACATGCAACCCCGTAACCATAACACTCAACAATACAACACTCGGCTACGTCGACAAATTAGAAATGCTAGGGCTAACCTTCGACAAAAAGTTAAGCTGGTCAAACCACGTTGAAAACCTGAAAAAAGATCTAACAAGCAGGTTAAACCTAATAAAACGTCTGGAAAGCTTTCACAGCAACTGCCACATAAATACAATCATAAACATCTTTAAAGCCATTTTTTGCCAAAGCTAGATTACGGCCTAGCTATATACGGACGTACTGATAAAGCAAATCTAAACAAACTAAAAGGAACATACAGTGCGCGAACTTTGGTTAGCCGCACATGCTTTTTGGTGGTTTAACATAAGAGTTATTGTCAAAAGTAACTGAATTTAGAATTTTTCAAAATATTTCTTTATTGGGAAAGAGAAGAAAAAATATTTTTACATTTCAAATGTATTACAGAAACAAAAAAGTTTAAATATTGAAAATACAACGTAACTATACGTGAACTTTACTTAGCCGCATTACAAAAAAATTAGATAATTAAGAGGTTTTCACAAAATTTTAGCAAATTTTGCGCTCTTAGTACTAAGTTGCACCCCCATTCTTATTAATTACTTGGAAAATTCTGGCTGGGATCGAGTCAATTAACTTTTGCAGTGTACCTCTATCCAGATCCAGCCACGCCTGCAAAATTGCTGTTTTTAGCTCCTGCGCGGCTAAGTACTGACGCCCATTCGCATACACAGTCCTTGCAATTATGCCCCAAACATTTTCAATGGGGTTTAAATCCGGACTTCGGGCTGGCCATTCTAGCAACGGTAAAGAGCACGAAGCAAAAAATTCTTTTGCTTTCTTGGAAACGTGGATGCTGGCATTGTCCTGCTGAAAGGTAAACGTAACTTCGACGTTATCCTCCAAATACTCAATGAGCACATCCAACATCTCAATATGTTTTTCCGAATCCATTTTCGTCGTAATAAAATATAGTTTGAGCTTTCCATGGTAGGAGAACCCACCCCATACCATCACAGATCCACCCCCGAAATTACGGCTCATTCTGGGAGGATTATTTTCGCGCAGATCATGCCAGTAATAACTGAACCCATCAGGTCCGTCTAAATTAAACTTTTTTTCATCAGAAAAAATAACATCGTGCCAGTAATCGGTCCAACTCATATGCTCCTTCGCAAATTTAAGTCTGGCTACTTTATGGACATGCGTAAGTTGTGGTGTTTTTAATTGCTTTTTCCACTTTATGTATCTGTCTGCAGCTAAAATCTTCTGAACTCTTCATTTTCCAATTGGGAGATTTAATTTTGCTACTATTTTAGAGGCACTCAAGCGATTTTTAGTAGCTTCTTCTTTAATAATATTAACTTGCCGGCGAGTTATCTTGGTATTCCTCCTTGAATTTTTATTGGATGTGCCATATTTATCTCCAAATCTCAGAAAATTTCTCACGACTTTCTCTGATCTTTTGATTTGCCGGCTAATTGCTCTGTTAGAAAGACCATTTTCCTTCAAAATTTTAATTTGTCCCTGTTCCACATCATTTAAAAACTTTTGTCTAGCCATTTCAATCACACTGTTGTCAACTGAATATAATCAAATAGAATAAGTGTAAGTGTTAACAAAACTTCACAGAAAAATATTAAAAACACAGAGAACTTACCGCAAAAACGATAAAAATATGACTGCGGCTAACCAACGTTCGCACCAATTGTCAGACAATATTCAGATTTTGCTATTTTAGTACCGTTATGCTCTTGTTTTTATATGCATGCTTACTTTATATGTATATTACCCAGCAACTATTGTTTACAAAAACAAAAATTAAAAAAAAAAAAACCATGCGGCAGCTCGTTATTGCATATGAGCATTTACGTCCACGCCTATCACTAACATACTTACAAAAGCTGGTATACCCAGCTTAGAGCAACGAATTGAAGAAGTCACAGCGAAGCTATACTACAAAATAATCAAGGTGATGGAACGACCTCACTTCTACAACTTCAAAAAAATACAAAAACAAACTAATGACAAATCTCCAACTGCTATCCACAAAATCATAAACTTCGCGACAAACAAAGGAATTACCCTACAACAAAAACTATTACACGCACCCAAAAACCCTCCGTGGAGTTTCAGTAAAGCAAGTGTAATTAAAAATCTAACCAACAAAAAAAAGACAATACAAGTGCAACAGTTTACATCCAGTTATTCCTGGAAATACAAAATGAATATAAAAACTGGAAATTTCACTACACCGACGGAGCAAAAACAAACACAGGAGTCAGTTATGCAATAATAGACAATAACCACCAAACGCTACGACTCTCAAGACTCGAGGAATATTGCTCCATATTCACAGCGGAATCGGAAGCCATATTGTCCGTCATAAAAATATTTAAAACCAAAAAGGGCAAACACATCATCTGCACAGACTCGCTGTCCACCATTCATGCAATATGCAACACCCTACACCGCAACAATACAATAGCAGAAATACGCGATTTACTTATCCAATTCCAAAACAAAATAAAAATAATGTGGGTTCCCGGACATATAGGAATCAAAGGCAACGAAGAAGCCGACAAAGCAGCGCGTTTCGCAATACGTGCACCAATTCAAGAACAACAAACCACAACAATATCCGACATAAATCGCTCCTTTAAACACCATTTACAGAACAAACGTTTCCCTACAAGAACTCTGACAGTCAGCTGAACGTACACTGTCAGAGCTGAAAGAAATTCAGTCAGCGCGCAGAACAAAGTTTCTATCATTTTCTTAAGGGCCTACGCATGCGTGTGAGCTTGCATCTCTCTTTAACACACTGGTATTCGGAATTAAATCAGTATATATCTCTACTGCTTACTCTCATGCTTTTTCTTGGTTCATTGCTGACCACAAATCTGTCAAAGCTGAAAATTGTCAATAATGACTGAAAAGCTAACATAGCTGCAATATGTCATTTATGATTGTAAATTTTTCAATGATGACACATTTTTTGTTCAAATTAGTTTTATCTTTATTCATTTATAATCTGAATATTAAAATAACATTTATGTCAAAAATGTTGTAAAAAATTAATATAACTCTATATAATAAAATTAATTACATCAGAATTAAATTCGATATCTTATAAAATTTCTTTTTAAATCTATTTTACATTATAATATATTAAATCATAATAATTCATATTTCAAATCACATTAATTCATGTTTCAAAATTTACATATTTACATATCTTATTATTATTGAATCACAATAATTCATTAATTTTAAATCATATAATTCATGTTTCAAAATCATAATGGTAATAAAATAAAATTAAATTATTGAAAAATTATATTAATTGTTTCTTTTCCTATTAATATATTTGTTTGGTCATTTCGGTGGTGACCCCGTTCAATAGACCTCCGTATACTCTTTTCCAAATTGAAAGATCCTTGTGGCTGGTAAACGACTATAAAATTGAAATTAATTAAAAATAGTTTTCTATTGCTTTTACATTAAACTTATTTACCTCTTAAAACTTCTTCGAAGATTTTTAGCTTACATAATGCTTGTTTTTCTCCTCTTCCATCAAAATTGAAATACTCTAGTAGGCTGTCTGCAAATATATATTTGAAAGAGTTTTCAATATTGTCCGATGTCCCTTTAAGTTTGTGGACGTAACTGATCTGTAAAATAATAACATATAAATATAAATAGTAATTTTTAAGATGTTGATATTATAAATAATGTTTTTTTTACCATAGATTGTGCGAACTCAGGTTTCTCTAACATTTCTTAAACTTCCAAACATCCCTCAAAGTTTTGAATAGGTAAAAGGCTTGCTACCTGGTCGAGAGCCTCGTCTTTTTCCTCTCCGGTCATGAGGCACACCGATAGCTCAATTTTTTTTAAATGCACCTTACATTCCCTAATCAGGGAACTCTGTGCTAGCATTTCCGATCTATCTATGGACTGTGAAAATACAAATAAATTATTTTATTTGTAATTATATCTTTATATATAAATATTTACTTTTTGTTCCACTGTTTCTAATTTGTCTGTAATTTGTTTCTGATTCCCTGTTATCAACACTTGTCCATTATTTAGTGAACCTAATGTATCGAATAATATCTGTTGCTATGTATTTTAAAAAAGAGCCCGCATTAATATCTTAATTGTAAAACTTATAGAATATTTACTTACATTTGATTCTAAAGTATGTATCTTATCCAATATTTCCCTCTGCTGCTTAGAATGGCCATCGTATTTAATTCTTGAGTTGGTACATTCTGTAAACTGTAGATTTAATCACAAAACATAAATCACTTAAACAACGCACGAAATATAATAATTCGATTTAGAATTCACTGAATTAACGCGCAACACTTCTCGTTTGTGGCAAGAATAACAGTAAACATTTTTTTGCGCTACATTTTATAAACGTACATATATGGAATTGTATGTATCTCTTTTTACAGGGTTGCTTTTCTGCATACAGATCAGTGTTGAAAAACGATGTTTAGTGTTGAAAAGTGTTTATTTAAAAAAAAAAATCAACATTGACAGTAATTTTAAATTTCAATTTACTGTCAATGATGACAGTGTTGAATAATTAAGCTATTTCATTCTTACATATATAAGCAATATCATTCATAGGTTTCTCTTTTTCACATAAGCATTGACAGTCAATTGAGTGTCATTTTCTCGTCAGCTCTGACATAAAAAATGTGCGTGTATTAGTGAAACGACAGCAGTTTCTTGTTTCTTATTCCCCAACGACTGTAAAAGGATATACGTACAGAAATTCACTCGCCTGAGACTCGGACACACTCTGCTTACACACCAACACTTAATGCAGAAAACTAGTACGCCCCAATGCGAGCTGTGTAATCTGGAAACAATATCCATACAACATATAACCGAAGAAAGCCACAAAATAAAACAAGTACAAGAAAAGCTGAACTTACCCCTAATCCCAGAACTACTAAAAATATTTACTAAACAAAATGTAAATAGTTTAATGAATATCTTAACCCTATCATGCCCGATGTTGCGTATAAAGCTTGCAGCTAATTGGTTCGTAGTCAGCTGCGCACGTGTTTAGTTGGTGGTAAAAAAGTGTCAAAAAACATTAATATAATTAATTCATCCAAAAACCAAGTTCAGCAACTAAATACAGAAAGGTAAGAAAGAAAGGCTGAATGGCAGTGAACGCACAACACCAGGAGAAGCAGAACCCGATTCCCCAATCGATGACGATGGAGCAGACTTTCCATTACCCGACCATGAAGAAGTTCGAATAGCAATCGCCCGCCTCAAGAACAACAAAGCGGTAGGGGCCGACGGATTGCCGGCCGAGCTATTCAAACACGGCGGCGAAGAACTGATAAGGAGCATGCATCAGCTTCTTTGCAAAATATGGTCGGACGAAAGCATGCCCAACGATTGGAATTTAAGTGTGCTCTGCCCAATCCATAAAAAAGGAGACCCCACAATCTGCGCCAACTACCGTGGGATTAGCCTCCTCAACATCGCATATAAGGTTCTATCGAGCGTATTGTGTGAAATATTAAAGCCCACCGTCAACAAACTGATTGGACCTTATCTGTGTGGCTTTAGACCTGGCAAATCAACAACCGACCAGATATTCACCATACGCCAAATCTTGGAAAAGACCCGTGAAAGAAGAATCGACACACACCACCTCTTCGTCGATTTCAAAGCTGCTTTCGACAGCACGAAAAGGAGCTGCCTTTATGCCGCGATGTCTTAATTTGGTATCCCCGCAAAACTAATACGGCTGTGTAAACTGTCGTTGAGTAACACGAAAAGCTCCGTCAGGATCGGGGATACCAAACGAGGTTTCAGACAAGGCGATTCCCTATCGTGCGACTTTTTCAACCTGCTTCTTGGGAAAATAGTTCAAGCTGCAGAACTAAATAGAGAAGTTACCATCTTCTATAAGAGTGTACAGCTGCTGGCGTATGCCGATGATATTGATATCATCGGCCTTAGCACCCGCGCCTTTAGTTCTGCTTTCTGTAGGTTGGAACGCAAAAGAAATGGGTCTGGCAGTGAACGAGGGCAAGACGAAATATCTCCTGTCATCAAACAAACAGTCGTCGAACTCGAGACTTGGCACTCACGTCACTGTTGACAGTCATAACTTTGAAGTTATAGATAATTTCGTCTATCTTGGAACCAGCGGAAACACCACCAACAATGTCAGCCTAGAAATCCAACGCAGAATAACTCTTGCCAACAGGTGTTACTTCGGACTGAGTAGGCAATTGAGAAGCAATGTCCTCTCTCGACAAACAAAAACCAAACTCTATAAGTCACTCATAATTCCCGTCCTTCTATATGGTGCAGAGTCTTGGACGATGTCAACAACGGATGAGTCGACGTTGCGAGTTTTCGAGAGAAAAGTTCAGCGAAAGACAGCGGCTACGCTGGCTAGGTCATGTTGTCCGGATGGACGAAGACACTCCAGCTCTGAAAGTATTCGACGCAGTACCCGCTGGGGGAAGCAGAGGAAGAGGAAGACCTCCACTCCTTTGGAACGACCAAGTGGAGAAGGACCTGGCTTCGCTTGGAATATCCAATTGGCGCCACGTAGCGAAAAGAAGAAACGACTGGCGCGCTGTTGTTAACTCGGCTATAATCGCGTAAGCGGTGTCTACGCCAATTAAGAAGAAGAAGAAGAAGAAGAGAGTAATTAAACAAAAAACCGGCATGAAAATGTTATTTAGTTTACTTGTAATAATTTTCTAAATGCAGTGTTGTGTATGCGCAACATTGGTTTATTGTGGAAATTTTCGAAAAATAAAAACTTATTTTTGTATACACATTCTAAGATGCGCCCAAAAGGTCTGACTCAGGCTGAAATTGAAAAATTTGCCAACTTTGATTGGGATGATTCGGCTGACGAGGAAAATAAAGAAGAAGATGCAAATATGGACAGAATTATAGAAGAAACTTTGAAAAATTTGGATAACACTGCTGAAAATATTCATGTTGGTTTAATTGACCTATTTATTGGAACCGGAAATGATGAAGATTCGAGTGAAAATGAGAACGTTGCACAGGAAGTGATTGGAAAAATTGATTTACAGAGTTTGAAGTGGAGGAGTGCAGGGTTTATGGCAAGCGAGACCAGCTGGAAAAGTAAATTATGCCACAATGCGGTCAAAAAACCCATCGAATATTTTAGTATTTTCTTTTGCGAATGAAATATGTGAGGAAACGAACTTATATGCCATGCAAATAAAGGGCATATAATTGAAATGTACTGTGCCTGAAATAAAAAGTTTTGTTGGCATTTTGCTATACCTTGCAGTTGTGAAAATACCAACATATAGAATGGCGTGGGCGGCCAGTTTCAAACTAGCGGCCGTTGCAAATACATTACCAAGGAACAGATTCGAGAAAATCAAACAGTTTTTCCATTTGAACAATAATATTAAACAGCCTCAGAAGGGAACACCTGAGTACGACAAGTTACTCAAAGTTCGATCATTGTTGGACGCCATAAAAAAAAGGTGCGTGGAGTCCCTACGCGCGGATGAAGTTATACTTCTTAGTGATATTCCAAGAAATGCATATCATTTTGTATGAAAGAAAACTAGAAAACTTAAATTCACATTTTATAAATTTATTATGCACATAAAATGAAGAATAAAGCAAAGTCTAAATGAAGGAACTGTGACTAGAAAAGTAGTTCTGTCTCTTCGTTGCGGAAGAGAATATGCAGCAATCATCTCTCTTTTGTAATCCATCAACACGCGTTGAAGGCCCAGCAGTTATCGGTGAATTGACGACCGTTGATTCATCAGTAGTTATAGATGCTCCCGCAGAGATTGATGGAACAGCAAACGTTGAATCTTTTTTACGCGCTCTCTGATATTCCGCACCTGTTTTCCTCTTCTTCGTTTGACTGCCAGCTATCATTTCTAATTTCTCCTTTTCCCGCTCTGCTTTCTTTCGTGCTCGGTATTCACGATAATATTGTGCTGTTTTCCCTCCTCTTGGAACACGGGCTACACTGTCTTTTTCCGCTGTAAAATCAATTTAAAATCAAAACATTAAAATTTTTGCAAATCCAATTGATATTAGTTTCAAGGCTCAAGTTTAATATACAAGGTGCATCTATTACGGACAATTGAAATATTCAAGAGAAACTTACCATCACATAACCTGGAATCCGCTGTGTTATGCGTATTATCACTGTCATTTATTTTATCAACACTGATCGGAGGTCCAGCCAATTTGGCTGCCATATTGTCTTGTGAAGATTAGGTAGGTCGGAATTCGCCTCGCAATTTTAACATTTTTTACAATTCTCTCACATATTCTAACCGAGAATATGAGGAGACAGAAATATATGTATTTATAAAATGATTTCTTGGATATTCCATAGGATGGAAATATGTATAAAGAACTCTTTTATTTTTGATTTATTATTTTTCAAATTATTTAATGCTAATTTGATATTATTTTATAATAACTCATTTTAAATATATAAAAGATTTACCTAAACATTATGATGATATTTTCATGATTCATACGCAATGTACGAATGTAAGCAATTTCGTTTTGCCGTCGGCATTTCAATTTCTCATGCTTCAATTTTTGCTTTCAACCAAGAAATCGCAATATATGCCTTTGCATTTTGCCGTCGGCATTTCCATATTGACATGCAAAAGTAATTATGTATTTCATTGTTTCGTTTTGGCCCAATTTTGTATATTAAGACAAGTGTCAATAATTGCGCCAAAATCAAATAAATATTTACATATTAAGTAAAAATCTTCTTCTTACATGTTCTTTGTATAACATAAAAAATAAAACAATGCGTTTTTATAAGCAGCACTATGTGCTTCTGTTGAGCTTTATTACAAACTAACTACACTTAACTTTAAGGTTTCATTACGATTTCTGACTGAGTGTAATCTAACACCTCAACCGAACCATCGCTTAAAATAAAGTTCAGGAAAAAGAGAGATATAAATATCATTTGCATTTTCCTGTGT
Source organism: Bactrocera tryoni (assembly GCF_016617805.1). Classification (NCBI taxonomy): domain Eukaryota; kingdom Metazoa; phylum Arthropoda; class Insecta; order Diptera; family Tephritidae; genus Bactrocera; species Bactrocera tryoni. Next base: position 15,781,344 of record NW_024396366.1, on the reverse strand, counting down.
TGATAATGTTTCCTCCTTTGTGTGATTAATTTAGATTTCTCCTCTTGTAGTGGTATTTATTGGTATATTGGTTCTATTTGATGAATTAATTTAAATCTTTCCTCTTGTAGTTGTATTTGTTGTATTTGCTGAATTAGTTTAAATCTTTCTTCTAGTAGTTGTATTTGTTGTATTGGTTGTATTTGATGAATTAATTTAAATCTTTTCTCTTGTAGTTGTATTTGTTGTATTGGTTGTATTTGATGAATTAACTTAAATCTTTCCTCTAGGAGTTGTATTTGTTGTATTGGTTGTATTTGATGAATTAATTTAAATCTTTCCTTTTATAGTTGTATTATTTTAGACTTGTTTAATTTATTCTAAATTTCCCCGTCACGCACTTTTTGTTCAATGTATTTGTATTTAGCTTATGCTTTTCGTTCGGCTGGGTTGATACTGCCCGTCCTTTTCCCGAAAGGTACTAAGGGGCCGAGTACGAAATGTTATTTAGGTTTCGTCCGCGAGTATAAAAAATATTATTTTTTCCTCACGGTCCCTGCTCGGGCGCCACATAAAAAATAAAACAATGCGTTTTTATAAGCAGCACTATGTGCTTCTGTTGAGCTTTATTACAAACTAACTACACTTAACTTTAAGGTTTATAATCTAACCTATGCTTGAGCCGGCCTACGTGACCAAAGATGCTTGGTCAGCTAAAAGGGTTTGCGCGTGTAGCGCTCACCTGCAGCTATTTGGTTTTGGGGGAGAAGACATGGTTGCGCGTGTTTCGCTCACTTAAGAATTTAGCGGATGCGCGTTTAGCGCAGTTGCACTTTTGGTTGTAATAGGACTCCAAAGTATGCAAACGGTTTGTATGTTTCTAGCATATAATGTGGGAATGGAATTTATGTAGAAGTTCATAAAATATTGTGTTAACTTATATATCACATGTAAATAAGTATTGAGCTTTCTCCTACTAATATATTGGGTGACAAGTGTCGATAATTGCGCCAAAATCAAATATATTATATATTCATATGTAAACATGTTTTAAACTTTACATAAAATTGAAGTGTCAATAATTGCGCCAATTTTCATAAAGTTGGAAATTTTGCACGAATAAGACGTGTGCGGGTTAAGTCATGAATTTTACTTAGATTAATTAATTTGAAAGTGCCGAAAAATACGAAACGAAATTTCAATAAATTTAAATAAATTTAAGTAAATTTACATGTATTTTCATTTATATTTAATTGTCAATAAATTTTTTAAAAATTATTTCCCCTAGTTGTCCATTTTTTATTTCACACATTTCAGCCGATTTTTGTATAGAAATTTCACCGGCGTAGAAGCAAAATGCGAAACAATCATACATATGTACATATATTATGTCGTTTGGACATTTGTCTGTATGTTTGCGAATGCAAATGTTCTACAAAAGCATATTTCTATACTTAAACAAAATTATTAGAACCTTCGTATGTTTCTTACATGCATAACCAAACCATACTTAAGTCAGCGCAACCTAAGCGTCAATGGTGGTGTTGGTGGTAAGCGCTTGGAAAGTCAAGATGCTACCACAAGTTCGAATCTCGACATAATAAATTTTTAATTTTTTGCTTTTAACATCGTATACTATACAAATAAATATTTTTCTTACTAATAGAAATTAAATTTATCACAGCAATATTATGTATATGTATATTATGTATATTGCTGTGATAAATTTAATTTCTATTAGTAAGAAAAATATTTATTTGTATAGTACACGATGTTAAAAGGCATACATCTTCTATCCTATCTTGTGTATCTGCACATGCTCATATGAGTGTATGTATACGCATGTGCGCGTTCAGAAATTGAAATCATATTTTCATCACTTATCAATATACTTATTACATGTGCGCGCATTGACTTGCATGTTCATACATTCATATATACTTATATGTACATATATGTATTTGCATACATTGCCGAATAATGCACAAGCATACAAACATATACATATATGCGTACACATATGAATATGTCACCAACAAAAAATTGATCTTCACAAGTCAATATAGCAGCCAAATTGGCGAAGAACAAGTGTAGTAAATTTTACAACAAAAACGATTTCATTCATGAACGCAGGCGCAAATTCCTCAAGCGATCTCGCTTCATTCATAAATACAAAGGTCGTAACATCTCCCCGAGCATGCCTTTGCCAACAAGTCGTCTTTTCGCGACGATGGCAAAAGCTAAAAATCATAAATTGCACAACTTTCTGGTGCTTCTCGCAAACATCTGCGTCGATATGTATTCACGATCATACGTATACATACATACATATTTACGCATGTTTGTAGGCGAAGCTGCTACAGCGGCAAGGGGTGACTATCGGCGGCCATTACTTTACTTATGCCATAGAAATTCTATTGCTACGAATATGGAAATGACAACGAAATAATGCAAATATGCATGTTTCTAAATGTCATTAATTTCTTTGAAGAAATAAAAGGAATGAATGATCCTGAGAAGTATAGTCTTAACTTTTCAACGGCCAACGCAGAGCATTTCAACCAAAAGGAATTTATTCATTAAAATCACCACTCAAAAGTGGTTTTATCCGTTGTAAGCGAACGATTTTCGAAGAAGCATCATTTCTAATATGCCACAAGACCAAATTAGAAATGAACTTCTTAAACCTCACGCTGTCAGATAAAGCGATATACTTCGTCATTGCGGGTCGATTTCCAAAAAATGTAAATGAAGACTAACTACAGAAATAATCCTGTAAAGTATAGCCTTAATTTTTCAACGGCCAACGCAGAGTATTTCAACCAAAATATACGCAAAATAGTTGAGAACTCGCAGAAATGAAAGACAAACGAAAGAAAAAGAAGCATAACTTCAATAATGCACAAGCATACAAACATACATATGCGCGCATCAGCAAGGAAAGAGGTAACAATCGGCGATCCATTGTATATTTCTTTCATGCATCACCAAACCATAATTAGGACAACGCAATACAAGTGTCAATGATGGTGTTGGTGGTAAGCGCTTGAAAAGTTAAGACGAGCACGTAGGTTCGAATCCCAACAGAATTTATTTTTAATTGAATATGTCACCAACCAAAAATTGAAACATTGTTCTACAAAAAGAACAACAGCATAAGCATGGCAACATTGTGTTGTTGGTAGAAAAGCCGAGCTGTGCCGAAAGAAACGAACAAACGATCGCCGATTGTCACCGCTTCGCTTGCTACTCGAACATCTTCGCAGACAAGGTTGCGTAGATTCATATCGAGCAAGGTTGCGCAACCTGAATCTATCGCAACCTTTTCCGAACTCGTATAAGAAGTATAACTTCAAAAAATTTCATGAAATTTCGCAGGAAGAATTCCAAAGCATTGGTGAACAAATGCTTGCATATAAAGATATCTTATTATTTGTGAACATATGGTATATATTTCTGAATAATACAATAATACATTATTTTCTTAGGTCAACATAGTTTGAGACAATATCTTCCAATGAAGCCCCACAAGTGGGGGTTCAAAATGTTCACTAGAGCTGGTGTATCTGGGATAATTTATGATTTTACTCTCTACATTGGAGAAGGTACGTGCACGTCTTATGGCTTGGGAATATCATCATCAGACATTGTGCTATTTTTATCATCCAATATGCCAGTAAACCAAAATTTCAAACTGTTTTTTGACAATTGGTTTTCTTCAATAAGCTTGATGATTGCTCTGAAAGAAAAAGGCATATTAGCCGTTGGAACAATTAGAAGCAACCGATTCTAAAATTGTACTCTAAGTAGTGAGAAGGAACTGCAAAAACGAGGACTAGATTAAGCGATTTCAAATATGAAGCAACGCACAACTTGATTGCTTGTCGTTGGTACGATAATAAAAGTGTACAACTGGTTTCAAACTATGCAGGTAAGAACCCCATGAGTGAATGCAAGAGATGGTTCCGCAAAGAGAAGAAGTTTATATTTATACCTTGTCCAGGTATAGTAAAATGCTACAACAAGCAATTGGGAGGGGTTGATCTCGCGGACATGCTGCTTGAATTGTACAAAATCAACCACCGCTCAAATAAATGGTACATGCGAATAAATGGTAAATTCGAGTTTAGTAAACAGTTGGTTGTTGTACCGCAGAAACATGACACATACAGACGGCGAACTTAAGCATATGCCGCTAATAAATTTCCTATTGGATGTTGCTACCGAGCTTTTGAACGCAAGTGAAACTACAGTTGTCGCAAAAAAGAGAGGTCGTCCATCATCACTCCTTTTGACAATGAATTCAGAAACTTCATCACCTTCTCCACCGACTCCGACATCACCAGCTCCAACTACAGGTTCTGAATCTGAATCAAACCCCAATAAAAGAGCATATGTTGCAGAGCCTGCGAAATCCCTACGATCTGATGGTTATAATCATTGGCCGGAATGGGGAACAAGAGGCAGATGTAGGCTGTGCAGCACTGGGTTTCCAAGCTCTAAATGCAGCAAATGCAATGTGCGCTTGTGCTTCAATCCTCAAAGGAATTGTTTTGTATTCTACCATACATACATAAATGAAATAAAAATAATCAACTTGTGTTTAAATTTAGTATGTACATACCACCATTGCCCAATGTTGCATATACGCAACATCCTATAGCTCTTGAACCAGGACACCTAGGACATTGAAATTTTTGTCAGTTGATATTGAGGCCAACTCTATCTTTTATATATACTCAAAAAAATTTTAGCCACTCCCATTTTAATTCGGGCATGAAAGGGTTAAGACTAAGGAACATTCTGTACGATGTTTGAAATATACGTAATTAAATCATGCGTCTAACATACCACCGATCGATGGCGCTTTCTGTGCTAGCACCTTAGTATTAAGTTTATTTTTGTAATTTACTTACTAAATAAACTGACAATAATAATAATAATAATAATTCTTACTCAATTCAATGTATGCACAAAAATTAACATACTTGTACCTTAAAGATACCAGTTTTTTTTAACTGAATAGTTTAATTGTATGAAATTCGTAAATAAGGCATTAACTTGTGTTCACTAACTTCACCAAACTTAGAATTGAAATAACGCATTATTGTGTTAAAAAATAAATAACCTCCAATTGTACAAAACGTTTCGCACCAGTGATGTCACATTAACACTAGATATACCAGACCAGTCAAAATGAATGTTTTCGGTATTTCAATTTAAAATTCCTACTATGTGTAATAATTTTTTTTTCGTAATGATATCATGACTTTTCTAGTTATAACTAAAGAATTAATTTTATAAATTTTATATTACTGTATATGTGTATACTGTATGTACATATTTAAAAGTAAATAAAGACTGAAAACCCCATTAACACTTCCTTTCTAAGAACAGTCATTTTGATTGGTTTGGTATAAATAGGTATAGTATACTTCAATCGCTGGTATATCTAGTGTTAATTAAAAATTAACGTATATGCCGACAAAAAAGAAATGCGTGAGAAGCTGGACGATAGGGGTAATGCTCGAAAATTCCACGAAAAGATAAGGCGAGTAACAGAAGTTTCAAGACCGAGCATACTCTTTTAGAAGCCCCAGAGGTGATCTAGTGGCTGATGTTCCGAGCATACTGAAATTATTGAGGGAACACTTCTTCAGCCTGCTGAACGTAAAAGTGCAAAATCTGGATATGACGAACTTGATTCCAGAATCGATGACGATTGAATTGATGTTTCATTGCCCAACTATGATGAAGTTCGAATAGAAAGCGCCTGAAGATTAACAAACCGGCAGGAATGGATTGATTGCCGGCCGATATGGTCAAATATGGCGGCGAAGGACTGACAAGGTGCATAAAAGCGGACCTAAAAATCTGTGAAAATGGCCCCGAAATTAGCCCTTTTAATATCGCATATAAGTTTCTATCATTATTGGTATGACTTTAACCATTGTAATTATATAATTGACCAGATATTCATCGTACACCATATCGTGGATAGATCCCATGAAAAGACACATTACTTCTTCGTCGATTTTAAACTTACCTTCGACAGCAGAGAAAAGAGTTGCCCTATCTAAACCTACTTCTTCTTCTTAATTGGCGTAGACACCGCTTACGCGATTATAGCCGAGTTATCAACAGCGCGCCAGTCGTTTCTTCTTTTCGCTACGTGGCGCCAATTGGATATTCCAAGCGAAGCCAGGTCCTTCTCCACTTGGTCGTTCCAACGGAGTGGAGGTCTTCCTCTTCCTCTGCTTCCCCCGGCGGGTACTGCGTCGAATACTTTCAGAGCTGGAGTGTTTTCGTCCATCCGGACAACATGACCTATCCAGCGTAGCCGCTGTCTTTTAATTCGCTGAACTATGTCGATGTCGTCGTATATCTCGTAGAGCTCATCGTTCCATCGAATGCGGTATTCGCCGTGGCTAACGCGCAAAGGACCATAAATCCTTCGCAGAACTTTTCTCTCGAAAACTCGCAACATCGACTCATCCGTTGTTGACATCGTCCAAGACTCTGCACCATATAGAAGGACGGGAATTATGAGTGACTTATAGGGTTTGGTTTTTGTTTGTCGAGAGAGGACATTGCTTCTCAATTGCCTACTCAGTCCGAAGTAACACCTGTTGGCAAGAGTTATTCTGCGTTGGATTTCTAGGCTGACATTATTGGTGGTGCTTCCGCTGGTTCCAAGATAGACGAAATTATCTACAACTTCAAAGTTATGACTGTCAACAGTGACGTGAGTGCCAAGTCGCGAATGCGACGACTGTTTTCGTCTTGCCCTCGTTCACTGCCAGACCCATTTCTTTTGCTTCCTTGTCCAGCCTGAAGAAAGCAGAACTAACGGCGCGGGTGTTGAGGCCGATGATATCAATATCATTGGCATACGCCAGCAGCTGTACACTCTTATAGAAGATGGTACCTTCTCTATTTAGTTCTGCGGCTCGAACTATTTTCTCCAGAAGCAGGTTGAAAAAGTCGCACGATAGGTAATCGCCTTGTCTGGTATCGAACGGCTCGGAGAGGTCCTTCCCGATCCTGACGGAGCTTTTCGTGTTGCTCAACGTCAGCTTACACAGCCGTATTAGTTTTGCGGGGATACCAAATTCAGACATCGCGGCATAAAGGCAGCTCCTTTTCGTGCTGTCGAAAGCAGCTTTGAAATCAACGAAGAGGTGGTGTGTGTCGATTCTCCTTTCACGGGTCTTTTCCAAGATTTGGCGCATGGTGAATATCTGGTCGGTTGTTGATTTTCCAGGTCTGAAGCCACACTGATAAGGTCCAATCAGTTTGTTGACGGTGGGCTTTAATCTTTCACACAATACGCTCGATAGAACCTTATATGCGATGTTAAGGAGGCTAATCCCACGGTACTTGGCGCAGATTGTGGGGTCTTCTTTTTTATGGATTGGGCAGAGCACACTTAAATTCCAATCGTTGGGCATGCTTTCGTCCGACAATATTTTACAAAGAAGCTGATGCATGCTCCTTATCAGTTCATCGCTGCCGTGTTTGAATAGCTCTGCCGGCAATCCGTCGGCCCCTACCGCTTTGTTGTTTTTCAGGCGGGCAATTGCTATTCGAACTTTTTCATGGTCGGGTAATGGAACGTTTGCTCCATCGTCATCGATTGGGGAATCGGGTTCTCCTTCTCCTGGTGTTGTGCGTTCACTGCCATTTAGCAGGCTGGAGAAGTGTTCCCTCCATAATTTAAGGATGCTCTGGGCATCAGTGACTAGATCACCTTTGGGGGTTCTACAAGAGTATGCTCACGGTCTTGAAACCTTCTGTAAGCCGCCGCATTTTTTCGTAGAATTTTCGAGCATTGCCCCTGTCGGCCAGCTTATCAAGCTCTTCGTACTCACGCATTTCGGCCTCTTTCTTCTTCTGTCTGCAAATGCGTCTCGCTTCCCTCTTCAACTCTCGGTATCTATCCCATCCCGCACGTGTAGTGGTCGATCGTAACGTTGCGAGGTAGGCATCCTATTTTCTCTCCGTTGCGACACGGCACTCCTCGTCGTACCAGCTGTTCTTTTGCACTTTCCGAAAACCAATGGTTTCGGTTGCAGCTGTACGTAAGGAGTTCGAAATGCCGTCCCACAGTTCTCTTATACCGAGTTGTTGACGAGTGCTCTCAGAGAGCAGGAGTGCAAGCCGAGTAGAAAATCGTTGTGATTGCAGCTTGTCGACGTCGAAACTTCCTTTTGTTTGGTGGCGTGCATTTTTTGCTGCACAGAGGCGGGTGCGAATCTTAGCTGCCACAAGATAGTGGTCCGAGTCGATGTTAGGACCTCGGAGCGCACGCACATCTAAAACGCTGGAAACGTGTCTTCCATCTATTACAACATGATCGATCTGGTTGGCAGTTTTTCGATACGGAGACAGCCAGGTAGCTTGATGAATCTTCTTATGCTGGAATCTAGTACTACAAATAACCATATTTCGGGCCCCGGCGAAGTTGATCAGCCTCAACCCATTTGGGGATGTTTCCTCGTGGAGGCTGACCGTGAAAATGTGAACGAAAATTTAATAAAGAAATTGGAAGCAGAAGGTGATGAATTTTACAAAAAATTTGTAAGAATCACTTTTGTTGAATTTGAAGAAATTCATCAAAAGATTGAACCTTTGATACGAAAAAAGTGCACAAATATGAGGAAAGCAATTAGTAGTCGTAGTCGTCTAGCTGTCACTCTATTCTGTTTGGCATCAAGTAATTATTTCTAGGAAATTAATCAACAATTTTACCTGAGTTGAATGTGCTTTTTTTTTAAATAGCCGATAGTTTCAACAACTTGTCTATTGTGTTTAAAATTGCGCCGTGTACGATTGGTAAAATAATCACTGACGTGTGTGAAGCTATTTACAACATACTAAAAGAAGATTATTTGAAGGTAAATATAAAAACATAAATTTATTTAATACATTTGCCTTTGGGTGAACACTTTGGTATTCTTAAAACTAAAATTAAATTGACTGAATGAAAAAACTAATACTCATTCTCTTTCTTGGGAGGCAAGTCTGGTAGACAAACATTATAAACTTTCAATACCTTCAGCGTGCCACTCCAATTCCAATTCTTCAGCATAAGCTTCGTCTTGTTTACCAATTCGCCTCAATATAGATGCCAATCCTTCACCATATTTATCTTTTTATTTAGCTCCTCCAAAAAACGTTGATATATTTGTTCTCTTTGAAGTGTTTCTGCTTTCTTTTATTTAAAAAAGATGTTGTTGGTTTTTCAGCTGATGAAACAGAAGTGGAAGAATAGTGTGTATCAGCGTCTGTAAATGTTTCACTTTCTGCAACTATTTCAGTCTTATCATCACCCTGGAAATAATAAATAAAAATATGTGGAAGAATGGTATAAAATTGCTGATGGCTTTTGAGAGAAGTGGAATTTTATGAATTGTGTGGTTGGTTTGGATGAAAAGCATATAAATATAATAAAACCTGACAGAAGCGGAAGTGAATATTATAATTACAAGGGTCATTGCAGTATTGTTTTGATGGCATTAGCTGATGCTAATTATTGTTTCACCTATGTTAATATTGGCGCTAAAGGTTCTGGTTCAGATGGTGGTGTTTTTAATGAATGTAAATTTTACGAAAAGTTGCAAAACAATCAGTTGAATACTCCACCAAATCGCCCATTATTGAATAGAGAAAAAGAAATTCTGTTTGTTATTGTTGCTGATGATGCGTTTCCATTACAGAAGCACATTATGAAACCATATTCAAAAAGAAATTTGACCATGCCAGAAAGAATTTTTAACTATCGATTATCACGTGCTAGACGCATTATTGAAAATGCTTTTGGTATAGCGTCAGCTAGATTCAGATGTTTGAGAACAACAATGAACTTTTCACCACAAAAAATTACAACCATAGTATCGGCTGTATGTGTTTTACACAATTTTTGCATGAGACGGACACAAAATCTTTATTTATGAAGAGATGTTCTTCATATAAACGTGATTTTGCATTTATATCCGTATACTAAGCATCACGTTTTTTCCACAGCATAGGATTTTCTTCATGAAATTCGAACAATTTGATGTATTTTTCATCACTCCATTTCTATAAACAAAATATATACAAAAGCAATGATGAATAAAAACTAGACAAAGAAAATAAAAAATTTCTATAATAATATTCACACCAATATCACATAATTTTACTTTCTTTTTTGATGAATCCATTGCACACGCTATTATCACATCAATAATGAAGAAATACAAATGAAATATCAAAAAATATCAAACGCGGTGAGAAAAAATATTCTCACTTGCTGCAAATGAGAATAAAATCGAGTCGTGAGAGTGTTTGCATATTCTCACTCACTCTATTTACACGACCAACGTAATTGGTCTCATTGAGAATGAGAATGCGTCTATGTTGAGAATGAGAATGCGTTCTCAACGCTGTGTACACGATGAGGATGATGCAAATTATATATTCTCATAAGAATTACTCTCACCGTTTACAGCCACCTTTAGACTCTTACAATGTACCTTTGAACTGGGATATATGTATCAAAGTATCTCACGCTACATTTTGCCGACAAATGAGATATCACCACCCTAAAACATCAAATGACCAGTTTAGCACAAAGTGCCCAGCAATCAGTAGTTAGGAATTAAAGAACCAACAGATCTCCCATCGGCACTGCATTAATGTCTAAAGCTGGAAACCCAGACAGCCTATGCCAATAATAATAAAAACCAAATTCCGAATTTTAGCATCCCCAACCAAAACCTATGCCACCAATTGTACGTGGTAATGGTAATAATAATCCCAATTACTGGCAACCACCACCATTCCCACCGCGGAGAAATCCCCAACATAAACAATTCCAACAAACTGTTCTATTTCGACCAATGGACCACTGGCCCCTAAACTACAACCAAAGCCAGAACCAATGGAAGTAGACCAAAGTATCCGATCGAGAATGATTAATCTATATATTATATATTAATTATAGACCACAATTCGAGACATGCAAACGACCTTCTATTCCTATAGATCAAATCGGGAAACGTCAAAGGACATTCAATATACCAGCCGGTAAATAAAGTCGGACACAAAATCAACAAAATTTTTAAGGTAAACTATGAGACCAAAAAGGGTTTTGAAAGTAATTTGAGCGAATAAGTCGAAGAAACACACGAAAAGGGTGATATCGACGAAAATGACATAGTTTACTTTGCGTTGAATTTTTCAGAATAACGGACACCTCGTTACCATATTTCGAGTGTAAAACGAGAAGCGGTCAAACACTCAACATACCATACTAATAGACACAGGTTCAAATAGGAACTATATCCATCAAAAATTTGTCTCGAATCCAATCAGAAACCAAGAACCCTTTAAAGCAGTCACAATCGGTGGAAGTGTACTTATTACACATAAGAAAGTCGCTAATTTGTTTAATTACCCAGACATAATTGTAAAATTTTTTATACTACCAACTACTACGTCATTCGATACTATCATAGGAAGTGATAGTTTAAAAGAATTAAAAACAGAAATCAAAATTAGCAAAAAAATAATGACAAAAAAGATTTCCATACACATCCCAACCAAGGAGAAAAAATATGAGGCTACCAATAGTATTATCCCCAGAATGAGTCATTTAATAAAATCAGAAAAATTTTCCTTAAACACATTAGTTCAAAAGTACCCAAAACTCTTCGCCATCCCTAATCAGAAATTAACCTATACTACAAACGTTCAGGCGGAAATCAGAACTACAAATGATTCACTTGTACCAGAGAACGTAAAAGAATAGAGAAGGTTCACGGCGCGGAGAGCGTAAAAAATATTTTTGGCTAACAAAATGCGATGAGCGTGTTTCACCACAGCAAGATCAGAAGGAGAAATCTTAACAGTGGCGCGTGAACAGAGTTGAGCATTCAATGAAAATTATGCTCAGAAATATACATTGCTATTACAGACGCATGTTGGCTTATATTTTTATACGTTTACATGCAATCATATTAATTGATATGAATATCATTTTGCGAATTTTCTGAATGATAATCAAAATGATAATGTTCATTAAATTATGCTATTTTCAAGGTAATATTTGTAGGTAATGTACAAATAAGAGATACCTTTTAAAAATTTCGTATGTTTGATAATATGTATGTCATAAATTCACAAATATGTATGTACATACATATTTATGTGGATACGTTATATATATTTATGGCATACTTTCATAATATCCTAAAAAACTTAATATATTACAAGAATATTGTCTGTAAATTACATTTCTTCATTTAAATTTTCATACGCATCTACATATTACCACATAGTTACATACATACATATGTAAGTACAATTCAAATTCAAATCGTGATATTATCATTTATCAGTAAAAAGCGTGAGCGCACTGCTCTATATGTACATACATATGCATATGTGCACGACATTGCCCAACAAATAATGTATACACAAACCAACATACAAATATGCGTACACATGTAAATATGTGCGTATGGCATTCCCACACAAATAATGCATACACAACATACATACTTATATGCGTTCACATATAGATATGTATGTCACCCGCAAATATTACGAATATTGTTCTACAAAAATAACAATGGGTTCAAATAGCATCAGCGGCGTCACAAGTCAATATGGCAGCCAAACAGTCGATGCCCAAATTTGTAGAAAAACACCTAACAACAATATTTTCATTCATGAACGCAAGCGCACTTTCAACAGGCAAACTTGCTTCATTCATAAAAACAGACGCCGTAACATCTCCCCGAGCATGCCTTTGCCCACAAGAGTCTTTTCGCGACGATGGCAAAAGCTAAAAATCATAAATTGAACAACTTTCTGATGCTTCTTCACAGAAAGAAGTGACAAAAGTGGCAACATAGCCGTTGTCGATTTACAATATTTGTCAAAACTATTTTTCCGTGACTCGCAAAAATCTGCGTCGATATGTATGCAAGCTCACACACAAACATATATATCTACGCTGGTTTGCCGGCGATGCTGGTACAGCGGCAAGGGAAGCAGTGGCAATTGGCGATCGTTCGTTTGTGTTTTCGGCACAGCTCGGATTTTCTACCAACAACACAATGTTGTGACGCGTCAGCTTTGGGCACATTGAAGTGCTGGACACAATGAGTGCGACCGACTGCAAGCGACATCTGTCAATTATTACAATACACACGTTCTTACGGACACAGTTATTGAGGCAGCTGCAGAACTACATAACTGTGTCCATAAGAACATGTGTATTCTAATATTTAGCAGATGTCGTTTGCAGTCTGTCGCGCTCATAGTGTTCAGCACTTGACTCTTTGACATGAAAGCAAAAAATATGAGCTTCGCCATTGGTTGTTCGCGTCAACGGAAATTTCGCATGAGGCATTGAATGTACATATTTACATACATTTATTGCATGTAGACAAATTTACGAACATTATGCGTATGGTTCTTATATTTGTTTACATGCACACATAATAATACATACATATATGGGCAAATGTGCGACCGCTTGGTCATTTAACATGATATCGAAAAGTTTATTGACGAAAGCAAATATTTATTTAAGTATATTATTATACATATGAATGTCGTACCAAACCTATATAAAATGCATAATTAGATAGTAATACAAATCTTATTGAATTATATATTTGCAAAGATTTTATGGAATTCATCATAAAATAGCTCAATTTTAAAGTATATATGTACATATGTACATACTTATGTGCTTTCATAACAAATATACATACATACATACATATGTATACCGATCTATAAATTACATACATACTTACATATATGCAGCATCGTTTGAGCATAGTAAATATGCGAATCTGCGTACATTCCTTAACATTGGAATTATTATTTTTCTCATTTAACACTGAAAATGCTCAATTCTGCTATTTTCGTGTCCCCTGATGTTAAGTGGTGAAACACGCTAATAATTTTCTGTGGTGAAACACGTTCATCCAAAACAGTAAATATCCCAAAATTGAAATATCCCTAAATTTTCGTCATCGTGAACCTTCTCTATAAATATACGTTCTCTGCTTGTACACTCTAAGTTTTACCAATACTCAATGTTATTAAAAGAGAAAGTTAATAAGCAAATAGGAGAATTGTCGGATGACGGTATAATACGGCCATCCCGATCACCATACAATTCACCTGTGTGGATTGTTCCGAAAAAAACTTATTATAAACAAAGCAGATACGTTCCATATACCTGAAATTAATGAGGTTCTTGCTCAACTACGTCATAAGACAATTTTCTCTGTACTAGACATTAAAAGTGGATTCCATCAAATACCTTTGAAACCATCAGACATTGAAAAGAGCGCTTTCTCCGTTAACAACGGAAAATTCGAGTTATCATTCGGTCTGAAAAATGATCCAGCCATATTTCAAAGTGCGCTCGATGATATCTTAAGAGAGCATAATGGCAAGTATAATATGTTATATCTGCATAGATGACATCATCATATTCAGCAAGGATTATGAATCCCACATGAAGAACTTGGACACAATTTTCCGAACTTTGCAGGAAGCCAACATAAAAAAGTAGGAAAAATGAGAGTTTTTTGGAGGCAAAGTCGAATTTCTTAGATTTATTATTTCCGACAAAGGCGTGGAAACAAATCCAAAGAACGATATAAAAAAAACCCTTGCAGGAGCTATTGTTTTATTATGGTGTACCAAACTACACAAGTATAACTTTCATGCTGAGAGAATCTTCACAGCACCGCCCTATAAGAGTTCAGTCAATGGGCAAGTGGAATGAAATCATGAGGTGCCAAAAATTATAAGGCGAGCGTTGAACTTTCGAAGAACTCCTCAATAGCGCTATTTATGAATATAATTATACGATCGATTCAGTTACAAAAAAACGACCTTTGGACGTCTTCTTTGGCAGAAATATCACAACCAACCCCGAACAATACGAAAAAAGCCATCACGACAATATTGAAAAAACTACACAAAAACAAAAAATTAATATCTTTCTATTGAGCTATCATTCGGTCTGAAAAATGATCCAGCCATATTTCAAAGTGCGCTCGATGATATCTTAAGAGAGCATAATGGCAAGTATAATATGTTATATCTGCATAGATGACATCATCATATTCAGCAAGGATTATGAATCCCACATGAAGAACTTGGACAAAATTTTCCGAACTTTGCAGGAAGCCAACATAAAACAGTAGGAAAAATGCGAGTTTTTTGGAGGCAAAGTCGAATTTCTTAGATTTATTATTTCCGACAAAGGCGTGGAAACAAATCCAAAGAACGTGTTAGCAATTGCTAACTATCCTCTTCCCAAAACTCTTAAAGATGTAAGAGGGTCTTCTTAGGTCTGACCGGCAATTATAGACTATCAGATTTTTCAGAGCTTGCGCTAAGATTGCAAAACCACTCAGCTCTCTTTCAAGGGAGGAAGATGGACATAGGAGTGTCCAAACGAGGGAATGCAAAGAGACTCATTACCTTCGATCGAGAAGCTGTTGAAGCATTCGATAAAATTGGAAATGCATTAATATCAAATGAGGTAATTTTACAGTATCCCGATTTTACTAAAGAATTTCATCTGACAACAGACGCTTAATATTTTTCTATTGGAGTAGTTCTCTCTCAGAACGACCGGCCAATAACATTCATTTCAAGAACCTTATCCACAACGGAAGAAAATTACCCTACCAACGAGAGAGAAATGCTCGCAATAATTTCGGCATTGAAGTCTCTCAAGAATTACCTTTACGGTAAATTAAGGGTCAAAATTTTCACTAACCATCAACCCCTAACGCATTCTCTTAGTAGTTGGAACGGTAACGCGAGAATCAAAAGGTGGAAGGCGTATTTAGAAGAATATAATTATGAATTGTTATACCGGTAAAGGAAATGTCGTAGCTGATGTGTTATTGCGAGTTAGTCAAGTGAACTCTTTTACCTCAACAGTGCCGATAGTTCATCAGGATACCTAGTTCCAAGTGCTGAAGTCCCAATCAACGCCTTCAAAAATCATATTTTCATTTAAAGAGATCAATTTATAGACTATAAATTCAGTATATCCATTCCGACAGTTCATAGATATGTAATTACACAGCCCAATTATATAATAACAGAATTAATAATGCTACTAAAGAAATACGGAATTCGTGCACCTGAAGATATCATGGGCCTAATCCAAAATATATTTTTATTTTTTTAATTTTACGCTAATGGGCATTAAACAACATATATAAAGAAATATAATATAAATTGATTTAGAGGGGAAATATAAAATTATAATATAATTATTACATAGAAATTATAGTACAGCGAGTACAAAAAGAGAAAATTAAATTTGTCTTGACTAGGGGAGTATTAATAGACGACGTTTTATATCAGGGATGAATGCGTTGAGTGAGCCGTTGTAGAAATCCACTTCAGTTTGCAGCGAGTTGACAAGCAACGCGATGCGATTGTGTAGGCCATTGAACACGTAGTTTTTGAGGTTTTTATGGTTTTTAGCAGGCGGTTGCGTCTTAAAAAGATAACCGTCGGTGCCAACTCGAAACAGCTGGTGATGTCCGGAGCATCATCCATCACGACTTTAAAGAAGAACATTAGGTCAGCTACCTGACGACGAGCATGTAACTTGTTGATGTTGAAGCGGTCATAGATATCTTCAGTTGAGTTGAGACCATCTGAAACATCATGACAGTACCGGTAGCCTAGAAGTTTACATAGTTTCGCCTGAACTGTTTCAACCCGGTTGATTGCTACGTCAGTGAAAGGTGACCAAATTACACTACTATAATCCAGGACTGGGAGGACCAGAACCTTTACCTGTTCAACTACGTTTATTGCATGAGTGCGATCGTGAAAATGATATGACAACGCACTTTTTGATATTCAGATCAAGTTTATTCTTGTGGTACCAGGTCGAGAGTGCATCGATGTCACTTTGGAGAGTAACAGTATCTTGTTCGCAAGATATGGCTCTGAATAACTTTAGGTCATCTGCATAAAGTAGATAGTCAGATCGGAAGAAATCACCGATATCATTAACAAATATATTAAAAAGAGTGGGACCCAAATGCGAACCTTGCGACACCCCAGATGTTACGTCATGCTTGATAGAGAGGTTACCATCAACTTTCACGTGGAATTGAATACCAATCAAATACGACTGTAACCAGTTAAGTGCGTTACCTTGGATGCCATGCTTGCGTAGTTTACTCAGTAAGATGTTGTGATCCACTCTATCGAAGGCTTTGCTAAAATCTGTGTAGATGGAATGAATTACTTTATCGTTGTTTAGAGATTCAAGCAGGTAATTGACTTAAATGAACAGGTTGGAGGTAGTGGATCTCCCACCGACGAATCCATGTTGTTTACTGGTGATGATGTTTGAGAAGAAAGCAGTCAGTTGAGGAAGAACTATCTTTTCAAAGAGTTTAGCAAGAGCAGATTGGATGCAAATTGGTCTATAGTTGGAGACATCTGCCTTTGGGCCATCTTTATGAATAGGACACACAAACGAGATCTTCCAATCAGTTGGGAAAGTACCATTGTGAAGCGAGAAACTAAAGATATGTGTGAGATGTTCACTGAGGCTGGTGGCACAATTTTTGAGAAAGGTGTTTGGTAGGCCATCAGGACCAGCTCCTTTCTTGATATTCAGAGACATTAGACATTTTTGGACTTCATTTATACTGACAGCAAACTCATCTAAGATATTAATAGCTGCAGGCTCATTATTGGGGGATGAGGAGCTCTGGCATGGTCCCGGAATGTATACACTTTTGAAGAACGATGCGAACATATTGCTGATCTCCAAGCCTGAGGTGGCTGTACAGTTGTTCCAGGACATGGTTGATGGTAAATCGCTGCTGCATCTTCTTTTGTTCTTGACAAAATGCCAGAAAGCATCAGTGTCCCCTTGGACCCGTAGTTCGACTTTGTTTATGTAGTTGTTGTAGCCTTCAGCGCTGAGTTGCTTGCATTCACACCTGAGCCTACTAAATTTACTATAGTTTGGACTAGTATTGTGTTTCTTATAGGTAACGTGAGCTTTTTTCTTGAGTAGCGTTTTATGTTTTAGTTCATTTGAAAACCAACAAGGAAAGAGACTGTCTTTCTGTATACCAGCAGGAACATAGGTTGAGATACCAACGTGTATTATGTCGTATGGAACTTTGATTTTGCTGTCTATGGAGGACGATGAGTAAAGATTAGACCAATCTGTGTTTAGATAAAAATTATTGAGGTTGAGATAGTCAGCATTATTGAAGTCTAAGTAACGTGACAATGTAGACTTAAGACACGGTTGAAGCTCAATTGAGATATCCAAAGCTGGATGATACCGATCTATAATAGTAATTTCCTCAAGGTACGCTCAATATGTACAATGTAGGTCACTGAAACAAATGTCAAGTAAGTTATTATTGTCAATTAAGATTTTGTTGAATTGTATGCATTCCATTAGAGAGAAACCTTCATAAAGTAGATTTTCGCAATCTGAACGTGGTGAACTACTAGGAAGATTGAAATCTCCAGTGATAAGAAAATTGGCGTCCCTGTGTTTATCTTTCAAGTAGTAAAGCGTATCAAGATAAATCTGGTATACGTTGAGTGAAGCTCTAGGGGCAATGTAAACACACCCAACGATGATATTAGAGTTATTGCACTTAATTTTCCCATATATTTGTTCTAAGCTATCATCGGAGATGTCGGTGCACTCAGCATGGAAATATTTTTTTAATGCTATGAGGACACCACCACCGCGTTCGCTGATACTTGTTGAATTATTTCTGTCTTGCCTGAACATGTTAAATGTTTCGTCTATTACCTCCCCGTCGTGAATAGCAGGATGAAGTCATGTCTCAGAAATACAGAAAGCATCGATGTTGCTAGTTGACGTTGCAGTGATAAAATCACTGAGCTTGGTTCGAAGACGTCTTACGTTCTGGTAATTTACTTGCAGACTAGGTTGGGTTTCCCTTATCGATGATCGAGCGAAAATTTTTATCTACTGATTTAGGAACACCATTGACATACTTTATTGTCTTAGATGTATCACCATTCTTCGTTAAGGTATCTAACTGCACCCGGAGGTTCTTGAGGTGGTTTAGCTGAGATGGAGTGAGATCGGATTTATTAGATCCAGCAGCGGGTACCAGCGGTTTAGCTTTGAGTATTGCACGCGCTACAGTCGAAGATGGAGTTTCAACGAGAAGTGGATGAGTGCGCCCGCGCGATGGGCGGCCCAAACGACGAATCTGAAACTGGTCCACGTTACCAGTCGAGTCCGGAGGCAGAACTGAGAGGATATTAGCTCTGTCCTCTTGAAGACGGTTTTTCGTTGATTCAGTGACATTTGACTAGACGACGTTCGATTCACGTCTCTTACGTTCAGCGAATTCAGCGAAGACATCTTCTGCTGGAGCTGGAACATTAGAGAAGGTTTTGAGCTTACCTTCAATAGTTCTCAGTCTGCTTTCAAGCCCAGTACATTTGTCATCCGTATGCTTGTGCTTCTTGGTTAGGTTCGAAACATCCTTCCTGATGTCAACAATATTCTTTTCGATGGAGGACTTAAAACTATTAAATTTGCTGTCGAACGAGGCAGCAAGTTTAGAATATTGAGCATCAAGCAGACTTTTTAGCTTACACATAGTTATAATGTCATCATCATCGCTATCGGATTCAGGGTCGTCTTCGGCGACAACACTAACCTTTAATTTACATGGGTCACATTTTCATTGGAAGCCTTGCAACTTGATATTATTAGCTAGTTCAGTGAATTCAGGTCTAGTGAGCCCAGTGCATTTAGAATGAGTCCATATACGGCAACCAGTACATAATACACTTGGTGATTTAGCATGACCGATGGAATTGCATTTGCCACACATGTGCGTCGGCTGTGTGCTTCCTTTAGGAGGCATGTTGGGCATAAAAACTTGAATTTTCGGTAAAGATCAGTTATAAAGTAGCACAACACCACACTAAATATCAATTATGTTGTGCTTATATATTTTTGGTTAAGCTGCTGCCTGCTCCATTTACTTAGTATATTGTGGGTAGTTATTTTCCATTCACATGAACTTTTTTACAATCTCATTTCTTATTTGTACATAAGTCCTTAGGTAAAGGTCCTCAGGCTGCATTTTTATTTATAAATCTTATTAGACACAATAAAAAACAAATATATAGTATAGCTTTCAAAGCTTTTATAATGCTTTAAATTAATCACTTTTGATATATATTTTATTCTTTGTACAATTTTCTTTAATCTTTACAAAAAATTGCGGCTTTAAACACGTGTCTTTCAAATCAGCGTTGCCACTCATATAATAATAATTAAATTTTAAAAATATTATGACCAGGTTTACTTCTTTAATTGTTCAAGACCTCATAACAGAGAAAGGGCAAGATGACAAATTTTACAACTTCATAATAGAGCCCATCGTAATGCACAAGAAAGTTAATTACAATTAGCAGAGAAATTCTACTTTCCAGGAATGAAAAGTAAAATTGAAAGATTAGTAAAACAATGCCAAATACATATGTAAGTATGTTGAAGTTCTAAATATGATAGACATCTTTTGAATCCTCATATTAAAGAAACTCCTATACCAGAATTTCCAAAGCAAATTTTACATACTTACATTATAAACATTTACTCGACAGAAAAGGTATTCGTTCTTACTGCAGTTGATAAGTTCTCAAAGCTTGCACAAGACAGAATTATTAAATCCAAATCTATCGCAGATATAAAAAGAAACCCTTGCAGGAGCTATTGTTTTATTATGGTGTATCAATCTACACAAGTATAACTTTCATGCTGAGAGAATCTTCACAGCACCGCCCTATAAGAGTTCAGTCAATGGGCAAGTGGAATGAAATCATGAAGTGCCAAAAATTATAGGGCGAGCATTGAACTTTCGAAGAACTCCTCAATAGCGTTATTTATGAATATAATTATACGATCGATTCAGTTACAAAAAAAACGACCTTTGGACGTCTTCTTTGGCAGAAATGTCACAACCAACCCCGAACAATACGAAAAAAGCCATCACGACAATATTGAAAAAACTACACAAAAACAAAAAATTAATATCTTTCTAAGTTTAAGACCATCGAAAAGGTTCGTAAAAATTACCAATTATACAGACGCACAAACAATATCAGTTTATAAGGGAATCAGAAAAATACGAACATCTACAACGAAAATTATTCATCTCATCAGTTTGGACCCAGAAAGAAAATGGGGGCGTTGTGTAGAGTCCTGGGGGGTTATTTGTAGTTTTATTTAGCTAGGAGGCCTCTTAGACAACGACTACATGAGCTCTCGACTCTCAACAACAACTTGTGAACATCAACTAATATGAATTAAAAGATTGCTCAAACTCGGTTCTATATTTCTCTCCGCGTAGTCATATATCTGTCCTATTTTATTGAATATAGAAAAAATGAAAATCATGTCAATCGGTCGCTCCGTTTCATAACGGGGCATCTCGACAGGATAGAATTTATAGAATACTAACTGTCAAACGTATTGCTATTGCCATTGCCAAATCTGTATGTGGGCATTTGCTATCATAATATAATCATTTGCGCAAAGGTGTAGGGTAGGTAGGTTCGAGCTGATGTAGCGAATGCTTTGAGCTCTTGAATAATTTATTTTATCACTTGCGAAATGACGTCGGGTAGGTAGCTGATGTAACGCACGTTTTGAGCTTTTGAACTCCTTAAATATCTTATGTGGAAAATAAAAAAAGGATCTTTATCCTTTCTTACAGATGTATTTCTGGGGAAAATAAAAAAGGATAAAGATCCTTTTTTACAAATGTATTTCTAGGAAAAATAAGAATTCATATGTTTGGACTACTACATAATAATTGTGCTCAAGCATTCTTATATAAACAATGTAATATTTATTTTATATTCATTTGTGGTTTTGCGCGCAATAGATGAGCATTACTTACGCCTCCTACTACTCGCGAAGTTAAACGTATTTCTCAAAGCAAAACAATGTCGGAAGTAAAACAGAAGAGACGGCAATACTGTGCGGAATACATTAAATTCGGATTCATTGAAAATCCCACTAACCCATCGTCGCCTTTGTGTCTTCTATGTCTAAAAACATTTTCGAATGAAGCAATGAAGCCTTCAAGACTGCAAGATCATTTGAATAAAATGCATCCAGAAAAGAGAGACAAGAATGTAGCATATTTTCAAGACCTAGAGAAAAAGCATACTCAGCCAAGTGTAGCAAAACTATTTTCGGCGGATGCTAAGCAAGATGACGACGGACTTCGAGCTTCGTACAATATCTCTTTGTTAATTGCTCAAAAAGGCAAACCACATAACATCGAAGAAGGGTTAATATTGCCAGCAATAAATGAAGTAATAACTACCGTGCTTCATAAACCGGCCGCAGATATTATCCGAAAAATTCCTTTGAGTAATAATTCTCTGCAAAGACGAATTGATGAAATGGCTGAAAACATTGAAGAATCATTGTACGATCACCTGAGGTCAAGTCAATTTTCAATTCAGCTGGATGAGCCTACTTCACCAAATAATGAAGCATTGTTGTTGTCTTACGTTAGTTTTATTAAAGATGAGAAAATATGTGAAGAACTACTATTTGATAGAAATTTAGAGACCGATACAAAAGTCGAAAACATATTCAATATATTGGAAAAGTTTTGCGATGAGAAAGAAATTCCTTTGAAAAATATTATTTCAGTTGCTACGAATGGCGCTCCGGCTATGACAGGGTGCCACAAAGGCTTCATAGCGTAGTTAAAAAATTAAATTCCAGATGTCCATGGTGTACATTGCGTTATTCATAGACAACTATAAGTTGCTAGAAACTTAAGTGAGAAACTATTTCAATCACTGCAATATGTCATCAAAGTAGTCAATAAAATCCGCAACAGCTCTTTGAATGATAGATTATTTCATCAGCTTTGTGTTACTAATGACGAGGATTTCAATCGTTTGTTGTTTCATACTGAAGTTCGTTGGCTATCAAGAGGCAATTGTCTGACTCGATTCTACAACCTGTTTGACTCTGTTATAGAGTTCTTGGAAACTAAAGGTACAGAATTTCAAGACAAGCTCATAACATCAAAGAATGATATAGCTTAAATGACAGACCTGTATAAATTGTTCAACGACATGAATCTCCAACTGCAAGGCGATAATCTAAATTTAATTAAAACAACAAACGTCGTTGCTGCTTTCGCAGCCAAACTGCTTCTACACAAAAAGAATCTGGGCAAACGTGAGTTTCACAATTTTCCGAATTTATCAGTATCATGCAGTAACGACGAATTGTTTGCCTAGTGCCAAGATTTGGAAAACCTCCACATTGACTTCACCGAACGATACCAGGACATTTTGAACTTGGAAACACAGCAATGTCACCTCAGTTGGAAGAAGAACTTAACGAGGAAATAAATATTAAGTTAAAAAATGGTTACCAAGAATTTTGGCTACAAAAACCGATCTCGCAATTGTACCCTAGATTGTGGTCAATCGTTCAACAATTCTTGATAGCATTCCCATCGTCATATTTGAGTGAACGTGGATTTAGTGCTGTGACAACACTGCTTACTAAAAATAGAAATCGTTTGCTTGTTACCGAACGTGGCGACTTGCGACTGTTCTTGAGTAAATTGGAACCTGATATTAACAAAATTATTAAACAGCATCAGATTCATCCTTCACTTTAGTTTTTATATATGGACCTAAGCGCCGTTGTATGTTACCAACTGCGCTTAGGTTTCAAGTTGCTGGTTATAGTAAAAGTTTCGTTTAGAATTCTCCGTTAATATACATACATATATAGGTCACAATAATTAATTTGAAGTAATAGTGGCTTTTCAATAGGTGAAAAAATGAGGGCGCTAAAAAAATATTTATTCTCAAAGTGGGCGGTAGTCAAAATAAGTTTGGGAACCACTGATATAGAGAATGACTTATAGTTTTATAGTTTTTGTCACACCCTTCATCACGACACCACACAAACTTTCACCACTTAACATGCAATATGTAATATCATAATTTGACAGTCGGAAAACTATATACCTAAATTGGTTAGGGTCAGCATGGAAATATGTCGCGGGCAGCCCAGACCATGACGATTTGGTCATGATAGAGCACAACTTTGACAAACTAATCACCAATAATAACAAACAAATAATGGTGAACAGACTCAATACACTCACTAAAATATCGAACAAGGAAGTAAAGAATTCGGTTCGAAAAGACAGTTCTCTCAGTAACGAAATAACCATTAATTTTCAAAACCAAGTGAAATAAATGTTAAATAATATCAGCTATGCAATTCAATAGGCAAAGTTAAACAATATAAATTCTTTGCTTTATATTAAGTTGAGCTAAATGATATTAAAAAATTATTTGAATCGAGCAATATGCTGTCATTGTCAATAGAGGAAATGTTAGAATTTTCCGATGTATATATTTTACAAAATTTGCATTGTTAAGATACCGAACTTTGATAAAACCAATTACCAAAATATACTTCTAAAGCCGATTGTCAAAAATAATTCGGTTATCCAAAACAAAATATATACAAGGAGCGTTTTAAAGTAAACAGGACCGTGGACTGGTGCATTAGAATCTGTTATCTTTGTCGATTGTCTAGTGTCAGTATGTTTGTGTTATCGGTGCGAAAATGAGCTTCGAACAAAGAGCCAACATTAAGTTTTAAAATTGGTAAAACTTTTACCGAAACGTTTGAAATGATGAAACAAGTTTATGGTGATGATTGCCTATCCTGTAGCAGAGTGCACGAGTGGTTTCAGCGTTTTCAAAGTGGTCGTGAGGAGATAAATGACGATCAACAGGTGAGCCAATCAAAATCCGTAATCACCAGAAATTTCATCGAAACTGTGAGTGAATTTACCAAAAATCAGCTGAAATCATCATTGAAATCCATGGAAATGGAATTGAACATCTCCAAGCAAACAAGTTGTCATCTCTCGCAACAACGAACTGGGTCCACTGGCACCTTCTCTGGAGGTAATGCTCGCACGAAGCATCCTATCA
>NW_024396366.1:15718292-15756011 GCF_016617805.1 Bactrocera tryoni | reverse complement strand
GCTCTTTAATTTGTGTACAATGTCAGTATTGCCGCAACCATTCTGCCAGAGATAAATAGATCCCCAACTCTCCTGTCACTGGAAATGTGAGAACCGCTCACCTACCGAACTTTGACAGTTGACTGGATTGGGTAGGTTTTGACGTTTTGCGATTGGAATGACTGGAACGGCCAGATTGAAATTATACCAAATACATATGTGAACGGAGAAATTTGTTGCCGCCGTTCATGATCGCTAACAAAAATTTAAAACAACGAAAATCAAAGAAAATGCGATATTGAAATATATTTCATGAAACGTTTTGTAATTTGATGCATAATAGAATTAATTTTTAATTACAAATGATTATAAACTCTTATTAACTGAGAACTAACAGGCTTAATTCAGCTTATTAAGTATTGAAAGATCAAAAGTCAGTTGTTTTAATATACCATAAAATCATATATTAAAAGTCCAATAAATAATATAACAATTTGCAATCGTAATAAATGTTGGAAGAGAGAGAGCAATTGCTAAACGTCAACACCTACTGAACTTTGACAGCTAATCGAGCTCAGTAGGTTTTGACGTTTAGCAATTGGAAACGAGCGATGGCCAGATTGAAATCTTA
Source organism: Bactrocera tryoni (assembly GCF_016617805.1). Lineage (NCBI taxonomy): Eukaryota > Metazoa > Arthropoda > Insecta > Diptera > Tephritidae > Bactrocera > Bactrocera tryoni. The sequence continues at coordinate 15,755,401 of NW_024396366.1, read as the reverse complement.
CCAAAAAAATGTGTCAACGGATGGATTTGTTGCATCGTTCAAGACCACTTATAAAAAATATAAAACAATGAAAATTAAACAAATTTGTGAAATTTAAAGATATTTGATGAAACGTTTTGTAATTTGAAGCATCATAGTGTTATTACCGCTTACGCGCCAGTCGTTTCTTCTTTTCGCTACGTGGCGCCAATTGGATATTCCAAGCGAAGCCAGGTCCTTCTCCACTTGGTCCTTCCAACGGAGTGGAGGTCTTCCTCTTCCTCTGCTTCCCCCGGCGGGTACTGCGTCGAATACTTTCAGAGCTGGAGCGTTTTCGTCCATCCGGACAACATGACCTAGCCAGCGTAGCCGCTGTCTTTTAATTCGCTGAACTATGTCGATGTCGTCGTATATCTCGTACAGCTCATCGTTCCATCGAATGCGGTATTCGCCGTGGCTAACGCGCAAATGACCACAAATCTTTCGCAGAACTTTTCTCTCGAAAGCTCGCAACGTCGACTCATCCGTTGTTGACATCGTCCAAGATTCTGCACCATATAGCAGGGCGGGAATTATTAGTGACTTAAAGAGTTTGGTCTTTGTTTGTCGAGAGAGGACTTTGCTTCTCAATTGCCTACTCAGTCCGAAAAGTAGCACCTGTTGGCAAGATTTATCCTGCGTTGGATTTCTAGGCTGACATTGTTGGTGGTGTTTACGCTGGTTCCAAGATAGACGAAATTATCTACAACGTCAAAGTTATGACTGTCAAAAGTGACGTAAGTGCCAAGTCGCGAGTGCGACGACTGTTTGTTTGATGACAGGAGATATTTCGTCTTGCCCTCGTTCACTGCCAGACCCATTTCTTTTGCTTCCTTGTCCAGCCTGGAGAAAGCAGAACTAACGGCGCGGGTGTTGAGGCCGATGATATCAATATCATCGGCATACGCCAGCAGCTGTACACTGTTATAGAAGATGGTACCTTCTCTATTTAGTTCTGCGGCTCGAACTATTTTCTCCAGAAGCAGGTTGAAAAAGTCGCACGATAGTGAATCGCCTTGTCTGAAACCTCGTTTGGTATCGAACGGCTCGGAGAGGTTCTTCCCAATCCTGACGGAGCTTTTGGTGTTACTCAACGTCAGTTTACACAGCCGTATTAGTTTTGCGGGGATACTAAATTCAGACATCGCGGCATAAAGGCAGCTCCTTTTCGTGCTGTCGAAAGCAGCTTTGAAATCGACGAAGAGGTGGTGTGTGTCGATTCTCCTTTCACGGGTCTTTTCCAAGATTTGGCGCAAGGTGAATATCTGGTCGGTTGTTGATTTGCCAGGTCTAAAGCCACACTGATAAGGTCCAATCAGTTTGTTGACGGTGGGCTTTAATCTTTCACACAATACGTTCGATAGAACCTTATATGCGATGTTGAGGAGGCTTACCCCACGGTAGTTGCCGCAGATTGTGGGGTCTCCTTTTTAATGGATTGGGGATAGCACACTTAAATTCCAATGGTTGGGCATGCTTTCGTCCGACCATATTTTGCAAAGAAGCTGATGCATGCTCCTTATCAGTTCTTCGCCACCGTGTTTGAATAGCTCGGCCGGCAATCCGTCGGCCCCTGCCGCTTTGTTGTTCTTCAGGCGGGCAATTGCTATTCGAACTTCTTCATGGTCGGGTAATGGAACGTCTGCTCCATCGTCATCGATTGGGGAATCGGGTTCTCCTTCTCCTGGTGTTGTGCGTTCACTGCCATTCAGCAGGCTGGAGAAGTGTTCCCTCCATAATTTAAGTATGCTCTGGGCATCAGTGACTAGATCACCTTTGGGGGTTCTACAAGAGTATGCTCCGGTCTTGAAACCTTCTGTAAGCCGCCGCATTTTTTCGTAGAATTTTCGAGCATTACCCCTGTCGGCCAGCTTATCAAGCTCTTCATACTCACGCATTTCGGCCTCTTTCTTTTTCTGTCTGCAGATGCGTCTCGCTTCCTTCTTCAATTCTCGGTATCTATCCCATCCGCACGTGTTGTGGTCGATCGTAACGTTGCGAGGTAGGCAGCCTGTTTTCTCTCCGCTGCGGCGCGGCACTCCTCGTTGTACCAGTTGTTCTTTTGCACTTTCCGAAAACCAAGGGTTTCGGATGCAGCTGTACGTAAGGAGCTTGAAATGCCGTCCCACAGTTCCCTTATACCGAGTTGTTGATGAGTGCTCTCAGAGAGCAGGAGTGCAATCTGAGTAGAAAATCGTTCGGCAGTCTGTTGTGATTGCAGCTTTTCGACGTCGAACCTTCCTTGTGTTTGTTGGCGTGCGTTTTTTGCAGCACAGAGGCGGGTGCGAATCTTGGCTGCAACAAGATAGTGGTCCGAGTCGATGTTAGGACCTCGGAGCGTACGCACATCTAAAACACTGGAGATGTGTCTTCCGTCTATCACATCATGATCGATCTGGTTGGTAGTTTTTCGATCCGGAGACAGCCAGGTAGCTTGATGAATTTTTTTGTGCTGGAATCTAGTACTACAGATAACCATATTTCGGGCCCCGGCGAAGTCGATCAGCCTCAACCCATTTGGGGATGTTTCCTCGTGGAGGCTGAATTTACCGACCGTAGTGCCAAAGATACCTTCTTTGCCCACCCTGGCGTTTCTTTCGGCACAGCTCGGATTTTCTACCAGTAATACAATGTTGTGACGCTTTGTCGTCGTGTCAGTGCTTCGACACATTTACTCCTTGACAAAGTTTGAGTTTTGGCCATGCGAAAGATGCGAGCGACACTTGTTATTATGAATGTATGTACCAGGGATCAGGAATAAAGGGATGTTAAACTTATTCCAGTGTGAGAGGCCCAGAATTAGCGTTTTTTATAACATTTTCCATTATGGCCAGATTGAACAAAATAACAATTTTTGGGCATTTATCAACCCAATACCCAACATTTAGTACGAATAAAAATTACTAAATAGTGGAGGATGGAGTCATGTGTAGAAGTTCACGCAAGGGAGGAAAGTTCTCTGATCGCCATTCACTTGGGAGTGGCCAGAAACCATTCTTTTACACATGGCTCAAGCAGCTCACTACTTCCGGTCTTTGACCAAGTATCCTCTGGGTAGCCTAAAAACATCCGTTTGAAGGCGAGCTAAAGTGAGAAGGCGAAACATCCCCTGCATAGGGTTGTGCGCTGGGTTTGGGACCCGCCACGTAAAAAACACCCCCAGTGAATAAGTATAACCAGCCTCGGATGAGAGACCCCCCTTTTGATGACGACCGTGGCAAACGAAATAAGGACTACGAATTGAGGACATGCACCTGGAATGTCCGGACCCTTAATTGGGAAAGTGCCGCTGCCCAGCTGGTTGACGTCCTCGTAAAAACAAAGGCTGACATCACCGCCGTCCAAGAGATACCATGGACGGGACAAGGACAGAGATGAGTAGGTCCTTGTGACATTTACTACAGTGACCATTTAAAGGAGCGCAAGTTTGGTGTTGGATTCGTGGTGGGAGAGAGACTCCGTCGCCGAGTACTATCATTCACTCCGGTGAATGAACGTCTAGCCACAATCCGCATCAAAGCGAGGTTCTTCAACATATCGCTGATCTGCGCCCACGCCCCGTCGGAAGAGAAGGACGATGTGACCAAAGGTGCCTTTTATGAGTGCTTGGAGCGCACTTATGAAGGCTTCCCCCGCCACGATGTCAAAATCGTGCTTGGCGACTTTAACGCCAGGGTGGGCAAAGAAGGTATCTTTGGCACTACGGTCGGTATTCGGCCTCCACGACGAAACATACCCAAATGGGTTGAGGCTGATTGACTTCGCCGGGGCCCGAAATATGGTTATCTGTAGTACTAGATTCCAGCACAAAAAGATTCATCAAGCTACCTGGTTGTCTCGGGATCGAAGAACTACCAACCAGATCGATCATGTTGTGATAGACGGAAGAAACGTCTCCAGTGTTTTAGATGTGCGTGCGCTCCGAGGTCCTAACATCGTCTCAGACCACTATCTTGTTGCAGCCAAGATTCGCACCCACCTCTGTGCAGCAAAAAACGCACGCCAACAAACACAAGGAAGGTTCGACGTCGAAAAGCTGCAATCACAACAGACTGCCGAACGATTTTCTACTCGGCTCGCACTCCTGCTCTCTGAGAGCACTCATCAACAACTCGGTATAAGGGAACTGTGGGACGGCATTTCAAGCTCCTTACGTACAGCTGCATCCGAAACCCTTGGTTTTCGGAAAGTGCAAAAGAACAACTGGTACAACGAGGAGTGCCGCGCCGCAGCGGAGAGAAAACAGGCTGCCTACCTCGCAACGTTACGATCGACCACAACACGTGCGGGATGGGATAGATACCGAGAATTGAAGAAGGAAGCGAGACGCATCTGCAGACAGAAAAGAAAGAGGCCGAAATGCGTGAGTATGAAGAGCTTGATAAGCTGGCCGACAGGGGTAATGCTCGAAAATTCTACGAAAAAATGCGGCGTCTTACAGAAGGTTTTAAGACCGGAGCATACTCTTGTAGAACCCCCAAAGGTGATCTAGTCACTGATGCCCAGAGCATACTTAAATAATGGAGGGAACACGTAGCTAGCCTGCTGAATGGCAGTGAACGCACAACACCAGGAGAAGGCGAACCCGATTCCCCAATCGATGACGATGGAGCAGACGTTCCATTACCCGACCATGAAGAAGTTCGAATAGCAATTACCCGCCTGAAGAACAACAAAGCGGCAGGGGCCGACGGATTACCGGCCGAGCTATTCAAACACGGCGGCGAAGAACTGATAAGGAGCATGCATCAGCTTCTTTGTAAAATATGGTCGGACGAAAGCATGCCCAACGATTGGAATTTAAGTGTGCTATGCTCAATCCATAAAAAAGGAGACCCCACAATCTGCGCCAATTACCGTGGGATTAGCCTCCTCAACATCGCATATTAGGTTATATCGAGCGTATTGTGTGAAAGATTAAAGCCCAGCGTCAACAAACTGATTGGACCTTATCAGTGTGGCTTCAGACCTGGAAAATCAACAACCGACCAGATATTCACCATGCGACAAATCTTGGAAAAGACCCGTGAAAGGAGAATCGATACACACCACCTCTTCGTCGATTTCAAAGCTGCTTTCCACAGCACGAAAAGGAGCTGCCTTTATGCCGCGATGTCTGAATTTGGTATCCCCGCAAAACTAATACGGCTGTGTAAACTGACGTTGAGCAACACCAAAAGCTCCGTCAGGATCGGGAAGGACCTCTCCGAGCCGTTCGATACCAAACGAGGTTTCAGACAAGGCGACTCCCTATCGTGCGATTTCTTCAACCTGCTTCTGGAGAAAATAGTACGAGCTGCAGAACTAAACAGAGAAGGTACCATCTTCTATAAGAGTGTACATCCTGTCATCAAACAAACAGTCGTCGCACTCGCGACTTGGCTCTCACGTCACTGTTGACAGTCATAACTTTGAAGTCGTAGATAATTTCGTCTATCTTGGAACCAGCGTAAACACCACCAACAATGTCAGCCTAGAAATCCAACGCAGGATAACTCTTGCCAACAGGTGCTACTTCGGACTGAGTAGGCAATTGAAAAGTAAAGTCCTCTCTCGACGAACAAAAGCCAAACTCTATAAGTCGCTCATAATTCCCGTCCTGCTATATGGTGCAGAGGCTTGGACGTTGTCAACAACTGATGAGTCGACGTTGCGAGTTTTCGAGAGAAAAGTTCTGCGAAAGATTTGTGGTCCTTTGCGCGTTGGCCACGGCGAATATCGCATTCGATGGAACGATGACCTGTACGAGATATACGACGACATTGACATAGTTCAGCGAATTAAAAGACAGCGGCTATGCTGGCTAGGTCATGTTGTCCGAATGGACGAAAACACTCCAGCTCTGAAAGTATTCGACGCTGTACCCGCCGGGGGAAGCAGAGGAAGAGGAAGACCTCCAAAAGGAGAAACGACTGGCGCGCTGTTGTTAACTCGGCTATAATCGCCGTAAGCGGTGTCTACGCCAATTAAGAAGAAGAAGATTCCGGAATTTAGTGGAAAATCAAAATTAAACATCGAATCAAAAAAAAATTGTAATTACCCTCATACTGTTGAACATTTGTAAAAAGAGTAAAAACCAATCGAATTAAATTGAATCAAAATACCCTTATAAACGACACGGGTGTATTATTTAAAGAAGTGGAAGTGGTAAGTGTCTTACAGGTGAAGTGAAGTGGGCATCTAGTTAAACATTGGTCCTTCGAGCCGCAAAGAAAGGCACTATTTGGAAAAAAAACAATAAAAAGATTCAAGCGGCAAAATAATTAAAGGTGCGGTGACAGATACACATATATGTATATGTACATATACAGAAAAAAAAAATTTCCAAGAAAAATAAAATATATAGGAAAAAAAAGTTCCGTTAGGTGACATATCCATACATATGTATTTATAATAAACAAAAACCGGTTTGAAAAACGGACACAAAACGGTTCCGTGGTGTGATTCCCAAATCAAAATCAAAAACAAAAAAATAACAATAATAAAACAAAAAAAGTACAATACATATAAATATAAATAAACATACAAGACAGTGCTTAAAACCGAAAACCAAAAAAAAAACCAAACACCGGGCGCGAAATATTACTTATCAAAAAACAAAAAAAAAATCCACACGGGCGCGAGCTTAATATATGTACATATGTATATTAAAAAAAAAAAAATTTTTTAAATTTTATATCCTTGTGAAAAACCAAAATAAAAGTGAAATTAAAAACACCAAAAAAAAAAATAATTATAAAAATAATAATTATAAAAAGACAAGCCAACCAATCCTGCGGAACAAGCAACCAAAAGGAAGGGAAACAGAGAGGAGCCAAATTGGACGCAGTGGCAAACTACCCCACTTCCCCATTCAAAACCGTATATAAAGCCCTTAAACTCCCTTGAAGCGGCACAAAGTGAGTGTATCTACTCCATTTATTATTTTAAACCATTTGTACTTATTTGCATATATGTATGTTGAAAGTTACAGTTGATCTCTATAAAAACTGTGCACGATCCTGTAAATTTTAATAGAACGGTTGCTACCAAACTGTCCGAACTTACGGTTGATTTCCGGGTAACCGAAAACAGTTTGGTACATTACATATGTACATCCAAATATATGTATGAACGGTATATAGTATGATATATATGTATATATATATATGTATATATATATAATTATATGTATACCGGCATATACATATCTGATAAAAGGCCTACTTACATACATATGCTTACATTTGTGTATCTAAACACACAACACTAAACATCAAAAATAAAAAACCAAATTTCAAGTATTCACTTGACAAAATATTCCGGCAATACCCCTTATACTCAAAACAGTATAAGCAGGATTGCGCAAAAAGTAAGCTAGGCAATTGCGAAATTTAAAAAGAGAAAAGAAAAATAACAAAACTAAACATACATATGTATATGCCAATGGTTACCACTTTCATATGTATGTACATACCTTACATTCCGAAGCAAAGTGAGAAACAAAATTAATGCGACATACACCCACATGTATGTATAATCAGCATAACTAAAATTTTTACATATTAACCAAAAGTGCATACCTGCACTTCACCGATTCTCTATTCCCGCGTTATCCGTACGGCAAATATTATATACATACATACATACGGCATACAATTTGCCTATGCCGGTATATACAACGTACATAGGGTACAAAATTAAATTAAAATTTTACAAAACTTCGAAAAAATAAAGCGGTAAATGCGAAATTTTAATTTATTAAAAATTTTAAAATTCGTTATTTAAAAAAAAAAATTATTACGGTCAAAATAAAACAAAAAATTTTAAGAGTTGGTAGAAAGGAAAAGCAAATACATAAGTATTGCCATTTTGAAGTGTTCACACAGACATACTTATATTCAAAGACCAAATCGGCACCTGTCCAGCAATACCCCTTGTTCTTGTTAAAGCACAAGCAAGCAGGATTGCAAACAAAACAAAAAAAAATTTTTTTTTGCATCTTACGCATGCACATAAACACGCACATATTGTGCAAACTTATATAGAAAGGTCATCAACCTTTTTCTCCTTTTTGCATTATCGTATATTCAAGTATACGCTATACGCAAGTATTTGCTAACGTGTACGAAATATTAAATAAAATAAAAAACAAAAACAAGAACAAACTAGTAGCTAAATATATAAGCACCGGGAATAAGTAAAACGAAATACGCGTTCGTTATTTGATAGATTGCGTATACAACAAAAAAAAAAAAAATTTATCTTAACGATTTCACGCGTACTTATTATTATGAGAAGTACACTGGAGAATTTTGTTTCTCATAATTTCAATTTTCTCATATTATCTAAATGAACGGAGATTCTAAGGAATCTAAATCAATACAATGCTACACGCTCAAAGCAAGGCGCTCCAAAGCAAAAAAAGCTGAAAGATATTTCATATACTAAATTTATTGCTGAGAGTGACAGTCTAATTCGACACTGCACTCGGTTTTCTTCTTCACCGATTCAAGACAATTCTGAATCGGTATTAGAAATCAAAAAATAAAATCTAAGCAATTTCTGGACACGTCTCCAAGCTGCGTATGACGCAATTGTAGAATGTGACGAATCAGATCTACCTGAAAACTTCAAATCTTCAGCATACTCCAAATATGAACACTCCTTAGACCAGTACGAGGAAACGAGAGCTATGATCTCCGACTAATTGAGATTAATTAAAGCAATTGCTACTCCACAACCGAGAGTAGAGCTGCCACAAATTCAAAGCCAAGAGGCGAGTTCAGGCATTCACCTTAAAGTGCCAGCATGCGATACAGAAATATTTCATGGAGGTTATGAACAATGGCCGTCCTTCCGGAACATGTTTACGGCCGTGTACATAAACTCTCCTAAATTATCTAATGCACAAAAATTGTATCACCTCCGATACAAAACAAAAGATCAAGCAGGGGTATTAGTCAAACAGTTCGACGAAATGACGAAATGACGAAAATTTCAATTATGCTTGAGAAGCTCTAAAAGCTCGTTACGAAAACGAAAGAATATTAGTCGACAAACAAGTCACAATATTAATGAATTTACCAAAAATTCAAAAAGAAACAAGTGAAGAATTTATAAAACTTCAATCCACTGTTTCAAATTGCTTGCATTGATTGCAAAGATTGCGAAAGCAAATTTAATTGCATTTATTGCCATAAACGACATAACTCAATGCTTCACATTACAAATTGTTCCAGCTTCGCTCAAAATAACGCTAATGTTAAAAGAGCTGCGGGATTAGTTGCAACAGCAAATCCCGACTTACAAAATTCAGAAAATTGTCAAGAAGCACCATGCTGCTCAAAGGCTTTCAAAACTCAGACGCTACACAGCGAAAACCAAAGCAGTGTATTATTACCCACAGCAGTGGTTTCCATCGAGCACCGAGGAGAACATTTTAAACTTAGGGCCTTAATAGACCAAGGATCTCAACGATCTTTTATAGCTTTATAGCGTCAAGGGCACAAAGTAGGCTACAACTGCCAACAAAACTAGCTAATTTTTAAATTACGGGAATGGGCGGAACTACAAAAAAAATCTGCCCCATTACCCTTATTTCCCCCCAAGCGGATAAGCGCATACAAGCAGAAGCTATTGTCTTACCGCAATTAACCAACATGCTACCAAGCTATCATATAAATAGCAAGCATTGGCAAAAGGTTTCACACCTAAAGCTAGCAGACCCAAACTGCAACACACCCGCTCAAATATATCTTCTATTAGGCAGCGATCTCATACCACAGATAATACTCGAAGGTATTGAGAAAATTACCAAAACACTTCTGGCGCAAAATACCATTTTCGGATGGGTCCTAAGCGGACTAGTTGCGGAACCAGTGACAACAATGACAACTCAAGTTGAGGAAATCTCAAACGAGTACCTCAATACTCAACTGAAGAAATTTTGGGAGTTAGAAGAACTTCCCCCCATATCAATCACAACCCCAGAAGATCGATATTGTGAGGATTTTTACAAATCCACAACTACTCGATTAGATAATGGCCGGTACGTCGTACGACTACCACTAAAGCCAGAATTTCCCCACATACTCGCCTTAGGTCATTCTCGTACCTCTGCTATCCAACAGTTTTTAAGTATGGAAAAAAACCTACTTAAAAAAGGCAAGCTAAAACCAGAATACGATAGGGTTTTAGAAGAATACCTCCATTTAAACCACATGGAGGAAGTCAGCCCTGGCGAAAAAATTATAAAAAGTAAATACAATTCTTTTTACCTGCCACATCATGCAGTAATAAAGCCAGACAAAAAAACCACAAAGGTAAGAGTTGTCTTTAATGCATCAAAATCATCAAGTTCGGGGAATTCCCTAAATGACATTTTATTTACGGGACCCACGCTTCAGCTAGATTTAATGCTCCTCATACTAAATTGGCGTATATACAAATACGTTTTCAATGGGGATGTTGAGAAAATGTATCGACAAATAGTCGTACATGATGATGATCAAGATTTTCAGCGAATTATTTTCCGAAAATCTCCCAATAGTCCACTACGCGACTTTAAATTAAAAACAGTTACCTTTGGCGTAAACTGTGCCCCATACCTCGCCATTCGTACACTCCACGAACTGGCAAAAGACACAAAGTCAGAATTTCCTCTGGCAACACAAGTGTTGAAAACACAAACGTATGTAGACGACATTCTGTCCGGAAGCCACAATCTTCCACAGGCATACGAGTCACTAGCACAAGTGACACAAGCTTTCAATACAGCAGGGTTTCCGTTGAAAAAGATAACGGCGAACCACCCTAATATTTTAAAGGACATACCGAAAGAAAATCTATTAGACACTAATTTCCTTAAATTCGAAAAAGAAAGCACAACAAAAACTTTGGGGATACAATGGAATGCGATATCTGACCAGTTTTCATACACTAATGAGTCAATATCCGCACTATCAGCTATAACAAAGAGGCAAATTTTATCCTCGGTGGCAAAACTTTTCGACCCCGCAGAATGGCTTTCGCCAATTATGATACAAGCAAAGATTCTAATACAAGAATTGTGGCTAGACGGAACTGACTGGGATGAACAAGTGAAACCACTTCGTTTAGAAAAGTGGTCCCAGTTCGCGGGTAATCTGAATGATATCTCACAGATACAAATCCCACGATGGATAAATTATGCCCCAGAGCACAAAGTCGAACTACATGGCTTCTGTGATGCCTCTGAAAAGGCATATTGTGCCACCATCTATGTGCGCACACAATCTGACACAGTGACCACTAGTCACCTACTGGTAGCCAAGGCAAAGGTGGCTCCGCTAAAAACAATAAGTCTGCCACGACTGGAACTATGTGGTGCGCTACTACTAGCCAAACTCGTATCCATGGTGCAAACGCATCTAAATATGACCAAATACAAATTGTATCTCTGGTCTGATTCTGAAATTGTATTAGCCTGGTTAGAAAAACCTCCACATGCATGGAAGACGTATATTTCAAATCGAACGTCTCAAATCCTTGACCTAGTGGGATCAGCCACTTGGCGACACGTGGTAGTGCTGACAATCCTGCTGACCTAGGTACAAGGGGGTGCAAGCCTCTGCACCTGGCAACCACCACTCTTTGGTGGAATGGCCCTCGATGGTTAATAGAATCCCCCGATTCTTGGCCACGATCGCCCATACGCAATATAATTGCCCCCGAAAGTCGAAAAATCGACTCTTTTCACACGATATTGGATGATACTGACATCCTTGAGCGATTTTCATTATACCCTCGAGCCCTCAGGGTAATCGCTTACATGCTCAAATTCATAGAGCGACTCAAACTTAGAATTAAGGGAATACGCACAGTATATCCCCAAGGCGATACATTGATGCACCTAGACCTAGAAAAGGCAAAGGTCGCTCTTATCACTTATACTCAGTCGCGCCACTTCAGCTGCGAGATGTCACTACTAAGAGAATCGAAGCCGATTGACAAAAAGAGCTCACTCTTAGTACTAAATCCATTTCTGGATACGAAAGGTCTGCTTCCTGCTAATGGTCGGCTTGCTAACTCAAGCCTGACATATAACGAATTCAATCCTCTAATAATAGTACCAGAGAAGTCTCGACTTGCGACATTGCTACTCAAGTATGTACACATACTAGTGTTGCACGCGGAACATCGCCTAATGCAATATATAATCCGCCAAGCGTTCTATATTCCACGGCTTAAGCCTCAAATAAAAAAGTGCATTTTCATGTGCAAGATCTGCACTATGCATGAACAGAAGATGAGGACGCAGATTATGGCAGCACTTTCACCGGAACACTGCAACTTCGCTCTGCCTTTCACTATCACAGGTGTTGATTTTGCTGGGCCTTTTCAGATAAAGGCGTCCATGCTAAGATCTCCTACCCTAATGAAAGGCTGCGTGGCTGTCTTTGTCTGTTTTACGACAAAAGCAGTGCACCTCCAAACGTCCAAACTTATGAGCGACAATGGGAAAACCTTTATCGGAGCTCAAAGAGCCACAGAAAAACAGTTTGTGGACTTTATTAAACAAGTCTCCCCTGAGATTGTGCAAAAGTACGCCCCCCCAGGCATTAATTGGCAATTCATCCCCCCAAGAGCTCCTCATATGGGTGGTTTATGGGAATCAGCTGTAAAAAGCTTCTAATCCCACTTAAAAAAGGTAGCTGGAAACTACAAATTTAATTACGAAGAATTTACAACTCTATTAATTCGCATTGAAGATGTTCTCAATTCACGGCCACTAACAACACTCTCGCAAGATCCCTCAGATCTCACAGCCCTAACACCAGGGCACTTTCTCAAAGGAGCACCCATTCTGGCCACACCTGAGCCAGGCGTGGAGTCGCTATCCTTATTAAATCGATTGGAAAGAATTAAAAATCTCCATCATAATTTCATTCGCACCACGTTGCACGAACCAGGCGTCGTCCAAAAGCACCACAGCATCGCCCCGCTTCTGGACTCAGCAACGTAGTGGCAACACTCCAGCAATTGCAGAGATTGCTAGGCTGAATATTCGCCTAGGGGGGCCGGAATGGCTAAATGAGATAAGCCGCCCCCCCCTAATGCTACTACACGCATACACCACCACCACCAATACACCACACACCCAGAACCTACATTCCACAGGACCCACACATCAACACTACCCACACGCGAGAGGACATCCACACACGCAAACACATACCACACTGGTGAAAAGGGTCAACTAAAAAGTTTAAGATCAGTCTCGTTTTGATCTGCAATCGAAGCTTACGCATCGCCGCTGTGGTCCTCGCGCCTTTTCAAGCGTCTTAGTTCCGCACAGTTATAAATTGAAAAAAATCTAATTAAAATCAGTTTGTGATTCCGCAATTTTGTGGAAAATCAAAATTAAACATCGAATCAAAAAAAAATTGTAATTACCCTCATACTGGTGAACATTTGTAAAAAGAGTAAAAACCAATCGAATTAAATTGAATCAAAATACCCTTTTAAGCGACACGGGTGTATTATTTAAACAAGTGGAAGTGGTAAGTGTCTTACAGGTGAAGTGAAGTGGGCATCTAATTAAACACCATTTGTTATAGCCCTCACAGACGACAGCGCTAATATGCATTAGCGGGGTTAATTTACATTTACTTCCGCATTTGATCCATGTTAATGCAAGTTTATAATGCACAAGAATTTCGTGTATTTAGCTGAATTTGCCAAATTGGCGTAGGCAACACTGCTCAAAAATGACCGATTTTTGCTATTTTTTGACGTATGTCGCTTGAAATCTGCCGCCTTGTTTGTGTTTACAGATTCAGAGGTAAACAGTTTTTATGTTGCTATTTAAATTATGTGCAAGTATATTAACAAAAACAAATTCTAATATTTGTAGATGACAGAAAATAAACAACGCACAGTTTGCTATCCCTTTTTCCAATATTCTTAACTTTTTCGCACACTTTTATTTCACTTTTTTTTTTAAATAAATAAACAAATATCACTATCAGCTGTCTAAATGCAAAAGTCTGCCGTCTGCGCAAAGTGCACATTAATTTTGCTCGTCTATCAAGGCTATAAGGGCACCTTTGCCTAATAGCCCTGACAGACGACAGCGCTAATATGCATTAGCGGGCTTAATTTACATTTACTTGCGCATTTGACCCATGTTAATGCAAGTTACTAATGCACAAGAATTCCGTGCATTTAGCTGAATTTACCAAGTTTGAGTAGGCAACACTGCGCAAAATGGCTAGTTTCTGCTATTGTTTGACAGAAGTCGCTTGAAATCTACCGCCTTGCTTGTGTTTACAGCTTCAGAGGTAAACAGTTTTTATATTGCTAATTAAATTATGTGCAAGTTTATTAACAAAAACAAATTTTAATATTTTTAGATGGCAGAAAATAAACAACGCATAGTTTGCTATCCATTTTTCCAATATTCTTAATTTTTTCGCACACTTTTATTTCACTTTTTTTTTTAAATAAATAAGCAAATTTTACTATCAGCTATCTAAATGCACAAGTCTGCCGTCTGTCACCATGAAATTGCAATGCGCATTAATTTTGCTCGTCTGTCAGAGCCATTAATTTACATTTAATTACGCATTTGGCCCAAGTTAATACAACTTTGTAATGCACAAGAATTCCGTGCATTAAGCTGAATTTACCAAATTTGAGTAGGCAACACTGCCCAAAAATGGCTAGTTTCTGCTATTGTTTGACAGAAGTCGCTTGAAATCTGCCGCCTTGTTTGTGTACAGTGAGAGCACACAGACAAGACGCATCACATCTGGCAGCGCTGTTTGTCAGTAATTCTATTATTTCATTCTCTTTATATTCTTCTTGGAAATTTACAGTTTCAACTGAATTCTAAGCTTTTAGCTTTAAGAAGCTTCACTTCTTGCAGAGATAAAGAGATGTTTAACTCCTCTCTCACTGGAAGTGAGAGAACAATTGCTAAACGTCAAAACCACCTAAACTTTGACAGTTGATCGAGTTCAGGAGGTTTTGACGTTTAGCAATTGGAAACGAGCGATGACCAGATTGAAATCTTACCAAAAAAATATGTAAACAAGACCACTTATAAAAAATGTAAAACAATTAAAATTAAATAAATTTGTGAAATTTAAAGGTATTTGATGAAACGTTTTGTATTTTGAAGCATCATAGTTTTATTTTCAATAGAAAATGATTAAAACCAGTTAATGACTGATAGCTAACAAGCTCAAATCCTAGTATTGGGTATTGAAAGGGCAAAAGTCAGTTGTTATAATATTCTTTAAAAAGATTTAAATAGTTTCTCCATATAATAAATAACCACGATTTAGTAATTTTTAATCGTACTAAATGTTGGGTATTGGGTTGATAAATGCCCAAAAATTTTGTTGTTTGTTTAATTTTGTTCAATCTGGCCATAATGGAAGATGTTATAAAAAACGCTAATTTTGAGGCGCTCTCACACTGGAATAAGTTTAACGTCCCTTTATTCCTGCTTCTTGTACAGACGCCAACAAGTGAAGAAGTCTTTTGAGTTATCTTAATAAATAATCATTTAAATATTAAATGTGGTGTTTTATTACCGCCACAATAGCTTCAGAGGTAAACAATTTTTATATTGCTAATTAAATTATGTGCCAGTATATTAACAAAAACAAATTTTAATATTTTTAAATGGCAGAAAATAAACAACGAACAGTATGCTATCCATTTTTCCAACATTCTTAACTTTTTCCCACACTTTTATTTCACTTTTTTTTTAATAAATAAACAAATTTCACTATCAGCTGTCTAAATGCACAAGTCTACCGTCTGTAACCATAAAATTTCAATGCGCATTAGTGTTGCTTAAGGCGCATTAATTTTGCTCGTCTGTCAGGGCTATTACTGAAAATAGTTTGATTGATTATAGCTATGGACACCGGGTTACAGAAAACTGGTTCATAGGTTATTTGTTTGGTTATTGCCTTTGTGTATTGTATTGGAAACCTTTTTCCTTATAAATAAAACAATTAAAATTCCTATTTATATTTTGAAATTTACATAATAGTTTTATTTTTCTTTTCTATTTGATAAAATTTTAATTAGTTGTTTTTGATTAACTTTTCGTCCCTTCTTATAATAAGTTTTTTGGCTAACCTTTATATATTTGCTATATTATAATTATTTTTCTGTTATCTACGGTGGTTACCAGGGATTTTATACTCAAAAACGTAAAGAATTGTTTACAGAATCTATACTTTTTTACTTCCCGTAATATTTTCTATGGTTACTTTAACATTTGTTTAGTAACTAAACAAACGATTAACATGTGTTACCTATATTAACCCTCATGAGCGCAATAGTCAACCGTTTAAGATAATTTTGTTTCTGCAAATATTAACACATCGGAAATTTACATATACACACATAAACCCTAGCAATGAAAAAAGGAAACAGTCTCGGAAAAGTGACCCCCCTTTTCATGACGACCTCTGCAAACGTGTAAAGGATTGTGATTTACGGGCATTAACCTCTAACGTCCATTCCCTAAAGTTCCGCTGCCTAGCTGGTTGATCTTGTGAGAACTAAATATCTATACATAATTTAGTCCACACAACCCATAAAGGCACACCATACTATTCACAACACATCAGGAAAATCACGCCACATCTAGAAACCCAAAAAGACGGAGAAACCAGACAAGCAAACGAAATGACAACAAGCATGCATACGCAGCTTTAAAACCACGCCACGGTCAGCAACACACGCCACCTTAGTAATACACGTCATCCCAACGTAACATGTTGCAAATGTACTAGCACGCAGCACAGGCTTGGCGGAGAGTTAGATGGCCGATGATCAGTCATGTGCTGAACATATAGAGTCATATATTAAAATACACACGTTCTTTTGGACACAGTTGTTTAGACAGCTGCACGACTAAGTTTAAAAATATTTTTAAATTTGCCGACGACAGTAGTGAGTAGAGGGGAGAAAAGAGGATGCCACTAATATGTAATCGGTAAAAGTATTCAAAGCTCTTACGTTATTTTACAAATAAAAGTATAAAATAGCTCTGTTACATAATTTGTAACAACAATTGATAATTTAAAATAAATAAATTTACCTTTTACTTATTTTTTGCACAAAAATTTTCATTTTGAACAAAATATTCAATTTCATTGAAGTGAGAGGTATTAGTATGGCAACAACGAAATTGTGTTGTCGCTGCCTTCTTACAAATGTTCAAGTAGCAGGATTCACGACGCTATTTACAGTTCAGTGTCATGCTGTTATGTCGTGTCGCTGTTTTGTGTTCAGAGCGTCAGTCAGCACGGAACCGTGACAGCGTACATACCAAGAATAAAGAGATGTCCAACTTATTCCAGTGTGAGGGCGCATCAAAATTAGCGTTTTTTATGACATTTTTCATTGTAGCTAGATCAGAATAAAGCAATTTTTTGCGCATTTTAAATAAAACACCCAATTCGCATTTTTCACACCACCTATGAGGTATGCAAAAGGGCGCGTTACCGAAGTTATTTTTGAGTGCCCGGTTCCCCAGTAGGCCTATATCACCCATTAAAAATTTATTTACATAAAAAAATTAAAAAAAACAAAACGATAACAATTCATATATAATAGTATAAAAAAAGTAACAAAAACAATATCACTTCATATCACAGTATAATAATATAAAACTTAAAACTATAAAAATAAACGTATATACAAATGCCAATATTTAAGCCCCAAATTCTAATTTGTAATTAAAAACTTTCTATTCTTTATCGTTCTAACTTTAGAGCCTCTTAATGCGAATCTGCTCAAAAAGTATTATTTTAGTATAAAATATTTAGCTCATTGCAACCACTAGAAAAGGAAGATAAAAACTACAAATGAGAAACACACAAAATTTTATTCTTAAAATTGGGTCGAGATAAATCTTTATTTAAAAATTTAGTCACAAAATAAATTCTAATTCTAATGAATAGAGCAATAACTACCTTTGGGTCACAGTCTTCACAACACAAGAAGGGCATAATATCTTTTAATTTAGTAAAAAGAATTTCTCTTAATCCTATTTTATGACAATTTCTGTCAAATTCCTCAACAAATTTTATTTCTAAATTATTAATAAATGCAACACATTCTTGAGGCGGCTTCACTAAGTTGCATTTATCAATCTGGTTTTGGTGTATGAAGATGAATTCATCAGAAGGAATTTCATCTCCTAAATAAGGTAATGGCAGGAGGCATGTGTGCATTTTAAAAATTTTGAAATAAAGGTAGCCGCAAAAATAGTTAAAAGCATTTTCCTTTAAAAAGTTAATTTCTTAACTACTATCTAAAGTAGTGGATCTAACAATGGAGTGTTCGGGCCGTGGTAAACCCTGGAAATCCTGCCAAGAAAGGTCACTTAAAATGGAATCATTGCACACATTAAGAAGAACATTATGGCTATGTTCTGAAATAACTGTGGCTTCGGGTTCTAAAGGCAGCTCACAGTTACCTTTTGTTACGATATTTACGTAACGTAAACCACACGATTTCCTAAATAAACTAGAGAACATGAAAGGTGTAACTCTAGTACCTCCCCTACTACTGATCTGACCAAAAAAATGCTCTAAGCTGTCCTGACATAGTCATCTTGTCTTTAGGTAAGGAAATCCTGAGTGTGACAGCAATCGCCACAATCGTCTTAAACTATTAATATTAATTAACCACCCCTTAATAAAATTTAAATTATTTGTTGTGTTGTTTCCTAATTCATCTACGACCCGAATTGTTTGGCCTCAGTGAAACTACTATTAAAGATATCGAATAATTTATTGAAAAAAGAAACGAAATCCGCGGTATTAATAAAGCTCATACTATTTGAGCTTAAGGCTCCCGAGCTGTAAAGAGAAAGCATACCTGAAGTGATCGTATTACTTAACACTTGAGACGCGAATTTAAATTTCATTTTTTGAAAGGTATTGGGGTAAATATGAGCATCGGTTAATTTATGCGCACACCGATAACTCGACTTAGAGTCCTGTTTATAAAAATGGACTTTATAAAAATGGACTATATTATTTTTCATATTTTGTAAACAGTTTCGACTACATTTTAATAAATGGGGCTATCGTAAAAAAACATATTTCCTTACCATTAACGTTGAAAAAAGGCCGTGACATTGAAACACCTAACAAATTGGCTAAATTTTGGAAAATTGGTACCCTGGTCACAAACAAAATGGCAAGGAACTAGCCCTATATTTTGAAGTTGGGTAATGGCCTCAAGAATATATTTCTTGAGGACATCCCCTTTACATGAGCCTCTAATAAAAAAGTAAGCTAACGGGTGGGACCAAGGTTCCCCACCTATACCTTGTACCATTATGGTCATTGCAGTTGTGGCTATTCTAGATGTGCGATTTTCATCGCCATAATCTTCAAGACCTATCACCCTATCAAATTTCCTATCATATTGCAAATGACATTTCAGTGACATTTCATCACAAGAAACTGATATGAACTTCTGTTCGAAAGAAAATCCCTTACTCCTAATTTGTAAAGACTTTATGCTGCTTTGGGTGCAACCTGGGAAACGGGGCCAATCTGCGACAAAATTATGTAACGTAATTTCTGAGGGAAAACTAAGTTGGTGCTTTAGGTAGCGGTAATCGGTTGGCGACAAAAAAAAATACACCCAAAGCTATGGTTTAAAAAAAAACTATCATAACGCCGACCGTGATTTTGGCGATGACTATTTAAAAAACTTCTCCCAATACAAGTATATAACTGAGGAGGAACTTTTCTGCAAACTATCTCAAGAGGATCTGACTTTTCTCTAAATGAACTACTTCTTAACATTTCCCTACATCTTTCTAATTCAGTTGCCATTTGGACCAAATGAGCTTTTAAACTCCTATTTCCTGTTCTATTTCATCTAATTTTATTTTTAAAATCCTATTCTCTTCTCTTTTAAATTTTTTTTCTATCTGTCCCTGCTGTCAGACCCCTTCCTGTTTGCGCGGCTTTTTCACTATATATAATTATAAAATATGTATAATAATAATAATAATAACAGTGCAAAAAGTGCATATCTAATGAATATTTAAAAGTACAATTTTTTTTATTAAAATCGTTACTTTAAAATAATTTATTTAATTAATTAACGGCAATGGCAATAAATTGACAGTTACGCTCTGAACACGTCGAGCGCGACAGACTGCAAGCTACATTTCTCAAATATTAAAATACACACGTTCTTAAGGACACAGCTATTGAGGCAGCTGCACGACTGCATAACTATGTCCATAAGAACGTGTGCATTTTCATATTTGACAGATGTCGCTTGCACTATGTCGCGATCTACATGTTCAGCACATCACACTTAAAAATACCCGGAACTTCAATTTCATTATCCAATCTATTTTACTTGCACAATCGAAACACTTATTTCATGGAAAGTCAAAGTCACAAACACTTTTTGCACTATTTAACGTTTTTTACTTACCGTTCGAGATCCGTTCCACTGTTCGGAAAACTGAATATTCTGCCTCCCTCGCTGCAGCCAGCAACACATTTTTTCCAACTGCTGGTTGTTTTCGGCATTTTGTCTGTAAAATAAAATAAAAAGAATTAAATAAATGCAAATTTATTTAATAAAAGTAAAAATATACTCATATCTTCCAATCTGCGTGCTCTTTCGCATTCGCTATTCTTTGATCTAATGGCCGTTACAAATGGAGACAAAAAAATGAAAAATGTCTCCATTCGAATAATAATTTGGCGGGATTTTAATCTGGTCGTCCCTCTTTTGAAATTGCAAAACGTCAAGACCTACTGAACTTTGTTCTCTCACTACCAGTGAGAGAGGAGTTGGACATCTCTTTATCTCTGGTACATACGTTCAGCACCAGACTACGGAGTGAGTTATAAGGATCAACTCTAGTCTTGGTACCCTGACTTGTGAATGCCGTCTGTTAAGGGTGAGCCTGGTCGTCATCGCCATCGAAGCCTACATGCGCCCCGGCAGAAGTAGTCGAGCGCCGTCGTCGTAGCACAGGAGCGTGAACGCACGTAGCAGGACATCGTCATCGAAGCCTACACGAGTGCCGGCAGAAATAGTCGAGCGTGATCGTCGTAGCACAGAACAGAGTAAATCGTCGCTCTCCAATGGTATCGCTCCAATAACGGACATTGGGAGAGTTGGACCATTTTCAAAAACGGGACATACGGGAGATACCGCCAGGAAGGTCACTATGCAAGGAGATGCTGTAATCCCAGAAAGTTGTTTTGCCGGTAGTGTGGCCGGGCGGATGTGTTAACCTGAGAATGTTGCCGCCAGAAACAGCGAAACGACCAAGCGTTTCACCAGAGACAAGGCGCGGAAGACCCACAGAACTCCGCGCCGAATCTCCAGTAATTATGCATCAGGAATGGCTATAGACGATAATCAAGCTTGGCGGAGAACCGGCGAAAGCCGTCATCGACACTGGCGCCTTGAAAAGTTTCATATCATCATGAGTGGCAGAACGTATGGACACAACCGTTAGTGCTAAGAAGGTATTGATACAAATGGCTCATAACACCACCAGCAAGATTTTCGACGCCGTGGAGACCAACATTCTACCTGGGCAAACATAGCTAAAGGCAGTGTTACCCGTGATGCCCGGAGCGATTGATGACGTCATACTCGGATTGGATACACTGGGGAACATGAGAGTAGAGATCAGGTAGCACTGAAAGCGTCAGAGGCTCAGCATTAAACGGCGTCCCGCACCTTGTCATCGGAAGTCGGAAGCAACTGGACCCTAATTACGGTAGATACGCACCTGCTAAAGCGCAGGATGAAGAGGTAAAGAAAACGTAAGCTTAAGTGCAGGAGAATCAATCGACTCGAGTCTAAATCGACTGTCAACCAGAGAAACGAAGCGGCTCGCAACTTCTTAAACGAGGAACTTCGGAAATTCGAAAGCATGAGTGGAGCGACGGCTCGGCTGGATTGGCTCAAAAGAAGAACAGTAAGTGGCCAACGCCTGATCTGTTCCCGACGCATATCCCTTACCTAGGATACAACACATACTAGACAAGTTACGAAGGGCAAGGTATCTTAGTAGTCTGGACATCAAGACCGGCTACTGGCAGATACCTTTGGAGCAAGACAGCCGGCCATATACAGCCTTTACCGTACGTGGGCGTGGCCTATTCCAACGGCGCGTCATACTGCAGCAGAACAATCTCCGAATTAACCCTGAGAAATGCGGGTTTATCAAAAAGGAACTCCGATATTTAGGTCACGGGATCGGTGACAAAGGCATCTACACCGACTCCAAGAAAGTTGAAGCCCCCAACTAACGTGAAAGAAGTACCTCCTTCCTGGTATCGCCGCTTTTGTACCCGACTTCGCTACCATGAGCCAGTCGTTCAGCGCCCTCTTGAAGAAAGGGAAACCCTGGAAATAGGGGCCTGAGCAACATGCAACATTTGAAGCAGAAGCTATGTGTGCAAAAACCCCTTCAAGAGAACCACGATTTCCCTAGCATCAGACACAAGGGCATACGCAGGACAGTAGCCCGAGTCGTCAACTGATATTAATGGCCAGGAATGTTCCACGACATTAGCCAGTACGTACGTCAGTGTGAGTCTTGCCAAAAATACAAGAAAAGACAGCAGAGACAAGACAAGAACCGTTTGCCACAGTTTGCATCAACTTCGTCGGACCCTTACCGCGATCAATCTATGGCAATACAATGCTACTGGTGTTTTTCGACAGCTTCTGCAAATGGATTGAATTAGTCCCCATAAGGCATGCTTCGGCAGAAGGATTTCGTCGCATTTAGAGAAATAATCTTCACAAGATTTGGTGTTCCGAAGATCCTTTCGGACAAATTACTAGTGTCACCGATGCAGTGTGTTTCCACCCCCTCCAGATATGGACAGCAGATTCCTGGGTGAGGGGTAAGGTGACTTCCTGCAAACACCGCCTGGCGCGAATCCATCCAGTGGGAATACAAGAAGAAATAAGGGTAGGAGATTTTGAATTTCGAAAACTACTGCTAAATGTACCACAACAAGAGAATACCAATGATTGCGGTATCTACGTGCTGGATATCATGCGCTATATAGGACGATGTAAAGGAGCACTCGGACGCATCTCCGAACCCTTCACGGCGAAGCTGACAGCTGAAAAGCGAGCTCATATATTGGCCACCTTCAGACCCCACCAACACGCAACCGCGACCAACGCAGTAGTATTGCAAATACCCGCGGAAGTAGAGCTGCCACCTAAAGATATTAAAATATCCATCGCCGACTACAAAGGAACAGGCCTTCCCTCCCACATCAAAGCGAAGGCTGCAACAACAAGCACAAAAATTACATGACTCTAAGGAAGATTTCTAACTTATATTATTGAAAAATTTTAATTTATATTATCGAAAAATCCTAATTTATATAAAAAAACAAACAAAACAAGAACTTAACCACTGAATATAAAACAAAAAAATAAACCACATGTTTAAATGCGTGAAGCCTCCCCACACTCTACCCGAGAAAAACTGGCGCACCCTAGCAAGACACAGCTCAATACACCACACCCGATGACACTATAACGCAACTCACCACACCTGTACACCAACACCCTCTCAACAAAAGGGATAAACAACGGTATCCATACTCTATACATCGTTGCACGCAACCGTGCTTACATTCGCATTCAACTTTTCCGTTTCCAACACTCGCCCCGCGTGCTATCGTTCGTTTTTCGATTACCTAAATAATTAAAACATAAAATTCCAAGGAAAACAATATTTGTATAAAGTCAAAGATTTTCGTATTTAATAAACTTGTACATTATACACTTCGGCGACACTGATATTTCTATTTTAAATGTGCGTGATAACCATTTAATAAAATCAGAAATATAGATATACTGGTTACAATGTTAAACGCCACAAAGATAACAAAAAACAAAAACAAAAAACAAGGGAAAAACAGCATGAAGCAAGCTAAAGAAAAAAAATATATTATATATACTATACATTTAGGCGTAAATCTCAGAATTTTTTTTAAATCAAATTATTATTTTAAACTAACAATGAAATAACTTGAATTTTGCATGGAATGCAAAACTCACCACGGATACGGAGAAACGAGACAAGCAAAGGAAACAGCAACAAGTATGCATACGCAGCGGTAAAAACACGCCACTGCCAGCAAAACTCGTCATCCCAACGCAACATGTTGCGAATTTACTAGCACGCAGCACAGCTTTGGTAGAGAGTTAGATGGCCGATGAGTCAGCACGGAACTGTGACAGCGTACACACGTTCAGCACTAGACTTCGCAGTGAATTGATCCTCTGGCTAGTTTTGATACCCTGACTTATGAATGTCGTCTGTTAAGGGTGAACATGGTAGTGAGTAGATCCTCTGACCAACTCAACCTTTAACATTGCGGTCGCCAACGTGGTTTCCCGTGGTCCGGTATCTTTGCGTGGCTATAGTGAGTAATCTAACAGAACATAACCAGTGTAGCATAGGAGCATCACCGTGTACGCCAGGACATCGTCATCGAAGCCTATACGAGCCCCGGCAGAAATAGCCGAACGTAGTCTTTGTAACACGTGAGCGTCAACGAGTGCCGGCAGAAGTACTCGAGCATGGTCGTCGTAGCACGGAAGCGTCAACGCATGCCGCAGGGCGTCGTCATCGAAGCCTACATGAGGTCATATAAAGGAGCGTAAATCGGTGTGGGATTCGTGGTGGGGGAGAGACCCCGTCGCCGAGTGCTCTCATCCACCCCGGTGGATGAACGTCTAGCCACAATCCGCGCCAAAGCGAAGTTTTTCAGCACATCGCTTATTTGCGCCCACGCCCCGACGAAAGAGAAAGACGATGTGAACAAATATGCCTTCTATGACCGATTGCCTCGCCACGATGTCAAAGTCGTTCTTGGCGCCTTTAACGCCAAGGTGGGAAAAGGTTTGCAGACAAAAAAGGAGAGAGGAAGAAATTCGTAAGTATGAAGAGCTAGACATGCTGGCAGATAGGGGTAATTCTTGAAAATTCTACGAAAAGATCCGGCGACTAACCAACGGTTTCAAGATCACCAAGTTAGTAACAAAAACAATTTAAACAAACGTTTTTTCAGAACACAATCGTTCACATCCGAACAAAGAAAATATATGTCATGCGAACTATGCACGAGAGGGCATAAGCTTAAAACTTACGAGAGGCCAGGCGTGGAGATACTATCCTTCATAAGCCGAGAATAAATTATATATATACTCGTACCATATATTATGTAGATATATTATATACATATATAAGTTAGCACCCCATACATTCAAAAAAATATCGTATGATACAAAGTAATATAATATGACACCACTAAATCGCTGAGAGTGCGACACGTGTAGTGGCAACCTGTGGGAAGCGCTACGTCAGAAAATGCGGTACCCGTTGCAGCGGCAAACATATGTAGGTCTAGAGTTAAGTATAATTAATTGTAAGTTTTAGTTCTTAAGCGGAATTCAATAAAGGAGCATAGCTCCCGGAAAACATTTTTTTTATTAAAACTAACTAAACGTTTTTTAACTTATATACCAAACCGAGAAAAAAGAAATTATAAATAACCGCTAATAAAATTAATAAAAGCAAACAACTTTTTTGCTATAATAATACAATATAAAATAGTCGTCAAAACACGCAAAAGCATGTACTACCTCAAGCACCAATACTTGCAGAAAATACAATTTTCTATTAAAACCAAAATCGCTTCTTACAACTAATATTCTGCGCGACCGGTTACTCCACCAACAGTAAGCCGAATTACATGTCTCAGATAATACATATAAAACTAGGAAAAATATTCGACTAGGGAGCCCAGGATGTTTAAATCAGTTAAGCATCCACCCCCTCTACCCGGTAAAACTGGCGCATCCTAATAAAGCAGCGCAATTCACCATATCTGTACACCAACCCACTCAACAAAAATGATGGGCAACGAGAAAGCAGACACACTTCGTTATACACACCCGTGCTAATACATTCGTTTCGACTGCGGGCCTAAGCGCATAAGTTATACCCTCTTTCGTAGAGCGTAAAACGATTCTACGTAACTTTGGATCAGCCGTGATCCTTTCTATTTCGACATCCCTTCGTTCCTCATCGATGCCGCTCTTATTTCACTATTTAATTAAGTTTGCATTTATTGTAACCACAATTTGTGCTAAAAATAAATTATAACGTATTTCTTATTAGCTAAAAGATGCTTTTTAATTAGTAAAATCGTAATTAGTAATTAGTAAAATCGCGAGGTTAAGTGATTCATAAAAACAGTGGTATGCTTCTTATTTAACTGGGCACCCCAAACATCGATATTATTGGCCTCAACAACCGCGTCGTTACTTCTGCTTTCTCCAGAATGGATAAGGCAGCAAATCAAATAGGTTTTGCAGTGAACTGGGGCAAGACGAAATATCGCGACTTGGCTCGCACGTCACCGCTGACTGTCATAACTTCGAAGTCGTAGATAATTTCGTCTACCTTGCATTAACAGAGGAATAACTCTTGTCAACAGGTGCTACTTTGGACTGAGTAGGAAATTGCAAAGTAAAGTCCTCTCTCGACAAACAAAAACCAAACTTTATAAGTCACTAATTATTCGCGTCCTGTTATATGGTGCAAAGGGATGACGGTAGCAACGTCTGACGAGTCAACTTTACAAGTTTTCGAAAGAAAAGTTCTGCGGAAGACTTATGGTCCCTTGCGCATTATAAACGGCAAGTATCGCATTCGATGGAACGATACACCACGCCATTGACATAGTGCAGCGGATTAAAAGACATCGGCTACGCTGGCAAGGTCATTTCGTCCGAATGGTCAAAAACATTCCAGCTCTGAAAGTACCGCTGTACCCGACGGGGGAAGCAGAGGAATCCCTCTACCTCGTTGGAAAGACCAGGTGAAGAAGGACCTGGTGTCACTTGGAATCTCCAATTGGTTGTAAACTCGTTTATAACCGCCTAAGCGACTAAGAAGATTATTAGCAAATATAAGAGTACAGAAGTTTTACATTTATGCCCCCTTTTAGCTCTTCTAAATTAATAAATATTCATCCTTGGAAAGGGTTAAGTGCAAATAAGCAACAACGTCAAAAAAAATCATAATTTGCAGAATTAAATTTTATAATAAACTAGTGGATCTGGCTACGCGTTGCTGGGGTATATATTTTATATTATTATTCATATAATAAACTATTCAATACAGTGAGAATTTTATTTACGAATGAAGGGTCCATGGGACTGTACTTGAGATTTAATTTTGAATATGTTCATACAAATAAATTTCAATGGATAAAATAATGAATTTAGGGCTGCTTTCTCAACGTCTGGTTACTAGCCTTTCTGTCCTCCAGTTAATAGAGTTGTCGGCTTAATAGATTGTATTTAATAAACATCAACTAATTGAGGGACCGGACAATGTGTATGGTTAATAAAGATGACCGCTTATTAGAGCTTTCACATTATTTTTTATTCATGAATTTTTTTACTATCCTATCTTCGGTCGGTTCGAACTGGACACAGTGTGCTAAATTTTCTTAAAATCGGTTCAGTAGTTTAGGAGTCCATCGCGGACAAACAACGTGACACTTAATTTTTGTATATAAAGATGAATAATATGGTTAATTTTGATAATAGAAATCATTGAAGATCTTCTACACCCAAATAGAAATCAATTTAAAAATATTCAAATTCTATCTAATTTTAAACTACTTTTTAGGAAAAAAGGATATCGGTCGTATTTTATATTACGAAGATGTTGCAAATTCTACAAATAATTTATTTAAGAATTTTATAGACTACATTTGAAAATTAGACCGAGAAAAATATAATTTTTTTATGTAAAGAGTTGTTAATGAAATATTGTGCATAATTTTATCGCTAAATGCTTAAATATAAGTCCTTACCGGAATTTAATGAAAATTGTTATGTAAGCTGAAAGAAAACAGCCTATTTCCCTATACGTTAAATTTCGTTGTACGTTGGATTTTTGTAACAGGATTTGACTTTTTTAGATGAAGCAACCCCTTACATTATATAATCAGGGAAATCCGAAGCAAAAAGAGAAAATTAAAAGTATTAATAGACACAGGAGCTATCAATTGCTTATGTAAACCAAATATTCTGCCCAATAGAGTTATTAGAAATCGCGAAGCGCACAAAAACAACACACTTGATCACCTATTGTACACCTCCTATTTACCTTTTTTAGACTGTTTTACTTTTTGTGCACGTGTTTTTATACTCTCGCAACAATGTTGCTAACGAGAGTATTATAGTTTTGTTCACATAACGGTTGTTTGTAAGTCCTAAAACTAAAAGAGTCAGATATAGGGTTATATATACCAAAGTGATCAGGGCGACGAGTAGAGTCGAAATCCGGATGTCTGTCTGTCCGTCCGTCCGTCTGTCTGTCCGTCTGTCCGTCCGTCCGTCCGTGCAAGCTGTAACTTGAGTAAAAATTGAGATATCATGATGAAACTTGGTACACGTACCACGCCCACAAAATGGCGGAAACCAAAAACCTATAAAGTGTCATAACTAAGCCATAAATAAAGATATTAAAGTGAAATTTGGCACAAAGGATCGCATTAGGGAGGGGCATATTTGGACGCAATTGTTTTGGAAAAGTGGGCGTAGCCCCGCCCCCTACTAAGTTTTTTGTACGTACCTCGGAAACTACTATATCAACCAAACTCTACAAAGTCGTTTTCTTCAGGCATTTCCATATACAGTTCAAAAATGGAAGAAATCGGATAATAACCACGCCCACCTCCCATACAAAGGTTATGTTCAAAATCACTAAAAGTGCGTTAACCGACTAACAAAAAACGTCAGAAACACTAAATTTTACGGAAGAAGTGGCAGAAGGAAGCTGCACCCAGCCTTTTTTTAAAAATTGAAAATGGGCGTGGCCTCGCCCACTTATGGACCAAAAACCATATCTCAGGAACTACTAGACCGATTTCAATGAAATTCGGTATATAATATTTTCCTTACATCCTGATGACATGTACGAAATATGGGTGAAATCGGTTCACAACCACGCCTTCTTCCAATGTAACGCTATTTTGAATTCCATCTGATGCCTTCTCTGTATAATACGAGTATAAACATTAGGAGCCAATGATGATAGCGGAATAAAACTTTACAGAAATACGGTATTTGAAAAATATGTAAATGACGTATTATGAAATCTCGATTATCACTTTACCATGCGAGAGTATAAAATGTTCGGTGACACCCGAACTTAGCCCTTCCTTACTTGTTCATTTTAATTATGTACCATTTTTTCAATAATTATAAATTCTCATGGTACGAATAGATATACCATTAAATTGGTCCTAGTTGTTTTATATGAAAATCTGATTTTTGGCACGAAAGTTAAAATACTATTAAATTTTGAAAATAATACACTTCCAATAAACGGTAAAAGAAAAAAATTGTGGTCAGGATAACAATGTGCAGAAGGCGAAAGAAATAAAAAGTATAACTTTACAGGAACTTGGGAGAGGATTGAGAGTAGGTTAGATTTACCGGATTAATAATTATTTCACATTCTGGCTTTCGAAGCTTTGTTCTACTATCACAAACCAGTGATGAACTACCATCATGAACTGCGATTGCGAAATCAGTTCGAACCTGTTAATTCCGATTGCGATAATAAATAAACTTGTGAAACTGTGATTTTTTAATAGTACAGTAGTGGTGATAACAATAGCAAATAGGAGAAAAGTAACAGATTTCTTTACGGTATGTATATGTATGTATATACGTTTATGATATTTTTCGTCATATCGGTTTGAACTGTCTTATAATTTTTAATAATGTAATGAAATGTATCAAGAAAAAGAAGTGAAGTTGCAGATGTTTGAAGTGGTATATGAAATATATGCAAAATGCAATATTTGCAAATCAAAAATTTCATATAAAATATCTCTAACAAATTTAAAGAAACATGTCCAAAATAGGCATCCTACAGTGGAACTACCAGCTCAAAAGATACATATGTAAAAATTTAACAGTTATTAACTTTTGCTTTACTATTAGAAACAAGCAATACATACTACAACGCTCCAATAGATATTGATAATGAGCCGGGAACTTGGAGACAAATTGTTATGGTGGCAGAGAGAAGAGTTGAAAGTAAGTTTGAGCACGTTATAAGTTTAAAAATTACCAATAATTGCTTTTATATTTAGCAACAACTTGTTTAAGGCAAACAGAAATAACGGTGTGTTTTGACAGGACAAAAATGTCTTCAAATATAAAAAAGGCAACTCATAACGCACTACCTATGCTTTTTATAAAGGATTTACAGCCATTTAGCATTGCAGAAGATAATGGATTCCGCGAATTCGTAAAAGCACTAAGCCCAGGTTATCAACTGCCTAATCGGCATTCAATTTCTAGTACAATTATACCTAAGTATATTGTATGGAACATGCCTTGCACAAATGAAGGTAAAAATGAGGGAAGGTTTCAAATTTTGCATAACAACAGATTGTTGGACATCACGTAGCACCGTTAGCTTTATTGCCATCACAGCTCATTTTCTGAATGCAAAATTTTATATGGAATGTTGTCCAATGACTGAATCGCATACTTCAAAATATTTATCAAATCACAAAACCAAATGTTGCAAACTTTTTTAAGTAAAAAATGAGTGTATTGAACATTTGTTTATGGAATGCTAACGGTGTTAACCAACATAAATTGGAACTTATTCGATTTCTGGATGAAAATAATATTGATGTAATGCTGTTGTCAGGAACTCATCTTACGAACAAAACCAAATTGTTTATACCGGGACTTAGATTCTATGTTACAAACCATCCAGATGGAAAGGCACATGGAGGAACAGCAGTGTTGGTTAGAAAACGATTAAATCACCACGCATTAAAATCTTATGTCACAGCGCAATTACAAGCTACGACAATAACTATAAAAAATCGCTGCGAAGACTTAAACTTGACGGCCATATACTGCCCACCTCGGTTTAAAATTACCGAAATCAAATTTAAAGAATTTTATGGCCATAGATTTCTAGCAGATGGAGATTACAACGCAAAACACACGTACTGGGCTCACGTCTTATTAAGCCGACATATTGGCCTAGTGATCGTAACAAAATACCAGATTTAATAGATTTTGCTGTAATCAAAAATATAGATAAATCGCACAGAACAGCTGATACATGTACTGATCTATCTTCTGATCACTCTCCTGTACTAATAAAGTTATGCGAACAACCCATATTTGTTAATCGAAAAGTGGGTCTAACTTCTTATAAAACGAAGTAGCCACATTAATACTGAGTACAAAATAAATACAGGAAGAGATTTTGACGAAAACATAAGAGAAGTCAATGATATAATAACTAGCGCAGCTGTCTTAGCAACACCAAACAAAAACTATAAGCCACTTGGTCCCAGAAAAATCACTAATAGAGAAATAGAAAAGCTTGTAAATGAAAAAGGCGTGCAAGACGTGAATGGCAGATAAATCGTTCCCATTCCACTCAGCTTCAATTAAAATCTGCTGTACGTAAATTAAAACAAGAAAAAACGTTAACTTCGGTTGCACCAAAGCTAAATACCCTTCACAGGTGCATTTCTGTTAGTAACTATGTGTTTATTCGTGAATATATCTTGTCAAATGTGAAAGTTATCCATACAAGAACTTGATTCCGAACGTTCAGTTTGTATGGCAGCTATATGCTATAGTCAACCGATCTGGACAATTTCTTCGGAGATTACATTGTTGCCTTTGAAAATAACATATACCAAATTTCGTGAATATATCTTGTCAAATGTGAAAGTTGTCCATACAAGAACTTGATTCCAATCGTTCAGTTTGGATGGCAGCTATATGCTATAGTTATCCGATCCGAACAATTTCTTCGGAGATCACATTGTTGCCTTAGAAAATAATACAGTCGATCTTCCATAACTCGAATCACTATTATCCCAAAAAAAACTTCGACTTACGGAGACTTCGAGTTATAGAAAAAAAAATTTTGTTAAAAAAAAACTCAATTGCTACTTTAGAGTATATTAAATGATGAATATGTATTTTTTGTTTAAAACACACATTACAGAAAACTGTAATAAGTTACAGTGAAGTGAAATATTCAGAAATTAGTGACTGAAAATTTTCTTTTTTTTGGTATTTTCAGTAAAAAATGACTCTAGTTTGTTTAAAGCCGTATAGTGCTCATCAGTTGTAGTGTCATTTGTTTGCAAATATAAACTCAATATTCGGAAAGCTTTTTCTACATCATTTCTGGAAGGCTGGTGAATAGTTTCTTCTACCGATCCCTCGCCGTCACTCTCCGTTCGGCTTAATATTGGATCATTTAATTCAGGGCAGTAATTCTCAACAATATCAGCATCTGTAGGAAAGCCAGTTGTGCAAAGGTCATTATCTACTGCAATATAATCCTGAAGAGTAGCACTGCAAGTTATTTTGTTTGCTTTTAACCATGCTTCGTAATCTGCTTCAATTACATTTTGATATTCATCAGTAGTACTTAAAAAACTCAGAGGTATGTCATCTTCCTCTTCCCATTCAGAATATTGACCAAATCCAGCTTTTTTGAAGCAATTCGCTATGGTTTAATTTTTGACGTCAATATCCCAAGCTTTTGTTACATGATTGATGCAATCCATAAGTGTAATATCTTGTTTTTCGTTTGCCTCTATACGCTTTAGTGCTTCTTTTACTATTCTGGTACGATAAAAAACTTTCAAGATCCAGCGGCTGTAATTAAGAGGTCATATTCGGTGGAAAAAATGCCAGTTCAATGGCTTTCAGTTTGCTTTGTACGTCTTTTGGATGTGCTGGGCAATTATCAATAAACAATAAAATGGTCGGCCAGTACTTTGAAAGCGCTTATCCAAATTTAGAACCCATTCTTCAAAAATTTGGCCAGTCATCCAGGCTTTGGAGTTTGCTATATAGTCTACGGGTAACCACTTAATACCACGTAAGCACCGCGGTTTGGCACTTTTTCCAATCAATAGAATTTTAAATTTTTCCGATCCATCCATATTTGCTGCTAGCATCAACGTAACCCGTTGCTTGCTATTCTTGCCTCCGTGGCATTTTTGGTTTTTAAACGTCAATGTTTTGTCTGGCAAACATTTAAAAAACAACCCTGATTCATCCGCATTAAAAACATCCCGTTCACAGTACTTTTTTAATAAATTCGGCAAAACATCTTTTTTCCACTTTTCGCAGTTCACTTCACTAACGTCATTGCTTTCCCCACACGCTCTTTTATATCCCACAGCATACCTAAAATAAAAATTGAAATTTTCGCCAATTGAACGTTTTGTTCCCTACCTCTGCTTCTATTTATCAAGCCAACCTGTGCTTGCCGTAGAATGATCATCGCCAAAGCGCTTTGCAAACTCCTTTGCCTTCTCCTTTAATATTCCTCCAGATATAGGCATGTTTTGATGTCTAGCTGCTTTGAACCAATCGAGGGTTGCTTTATCGATGTTTTGAAATACTGGGGTTTTAATCCTTTTACTACCCAGACGAACCCCAGATTCAAACGACGTAATAATTGTTTCTTTATTCTTAAAAATCGTTGACTCTGTACTGGCTAGGATACCAAATTTTTCAGCTGCTTCCTTTTTCTTTAAGCCACCTTCTACTTCTTTCAATAGTTTATACTTTTCTTCAATCGACAAAGATTTCAAAACACGTTTAGTTGCCATGATAATTAATAAATACGATCTTATTTCCCTGTATCATCAAGTACGACTGACATTTATGCACTGAACTCAAGAATGATAGAAAAGAGATTACGCATTGCGCAGGTCCGTTATACTAAACATACAATTGCTTACGTCACACGGCGCAGTAAAAAATTTGGCAGCTATAAACTCTACTACTCTAACATTCTTGTTAATAAGCAATATTTACTTCCTACTCAAGCTATTTCACGAAATTTATGAGCCGTGTGACGTAGATGCGCAGAACGAAAAATGTTTTGTCTCTCATCTGCGCAATCTTGTACTCTATCATTCTTGCATTGAACTGATACATACGAAAACAAAAATAAGCATTTGATGAACAAAGAGAAAATTCCCCGAAGAAAAAGACGGTTCAAAAAAATAAGCAAATAAAAGAAAAATGTAGAGCGAAAGAGAGAAAGTACAATACTGCGAGTTGTAGAATGAGAGAAAAGCACATTACTTCGAGTTATAGAAGTCATAATTAAGTATTTTCGTTCGAGTTATGGAGAACTTCGAGTTATGGAGAACTTCGAGTTATGGAAGTTCGAGTTACGGAAGGAAATTTATATGTTAATTACTCTCTTAATGCTACTGCCAACCCATTTCGTTCGAGTTAGAGAAAATTCGAGTTAAAGAAGTTCGAGTTATGGAAGTTCGACTGTATATACCAAATTTCGTGAAAATATCGATCGATCAGTTTGTATGGCAGCTATATGTTATAGTGGTCCGATATGGGCCGTTCCGACAAATGAGCAGCTCCTTGAAGAGAAAATGACGTTTGCAAAATTTCAAAACAATATCTTAAAAATTGAGGGACTAGTTCGTATATATACAGACAGACAGACAGACAGACGGACATCGCTAAATCGACTCAGCTCGACATACTGATCATTTATATATATACTATATAGGGTCTCCGACGATTCCTTCTGGGTGTTACAAACTTCGTGACAAACTTAATATACCCTGTTCAGGGTATAAAAAGCGCTTAAGCGTGAGGAAGAATTGAACACCGAAATGTATATAAAGAAGCTGTGTCCAAATTCAAACAAGCAAATTCCCTTTGAAAAGCCCAAAAGTCCATGAAGCCACCAACTGACTCCAACATGCCTATACGAGACTTGGGTAGAAAGTGACGAGGAAAACGCTAACTGTTTTGCAAATCACCTAGAAAAGGTATTTCAAAATAATTTGCCAAAGAACAACTTTAGGCTGTCAATCTTACCCATCACAGCTAAAGAGTCGCTCGAGTCTTTTAAGACTTCACCTTCTGAAATTATTGGAATCATCAACGAACTTAATCCAAAAAAGTCGCCGGGACATGATAATATTTCTCCAAAAATGGTAATTGAGTTACCAATTATTGCTGTAGAGGTGCTCTCTTTGCTCTTTAATGCAATTCTTAGTTTCGGATACTATCCAATTTCATGGAAAAAGTCGCAGATTAACTTGATAGATAAAGCTGGGGAAGGCTTAACACAGCCGTCTTCATACAGTCCAATCAGTCTTCTACCCTGTCTTTCTAAAGTATTGGAAAAAGTATTACTATCAAAGATGTCTCCTTTCCTCCACGAAAATAATACAATACCAATGCATCAATTCGAATTTCGTGCGAAACATGGCACAATAGAGCAAGTAAATAGAATTACTAACGAGATAAGGAAAGCATTTGAGCACAGGGAGTACTGTTCAGCAATATTTCTAGATGTAGCTCAGGCATTTGATAAGGTGTGGCACGAAGGGCTTTTATATAAGTTTAAAAAATTCCACCTTTAGAATTGTATAAAACATTGGAGACTTATTTAAAAAATAGAAAATTTATGGTAAAAGTGGGAGATTTCATATCTGATGAACGACAGATAAGGGCTGATGTACCCCAAGGCAGTGTTTTAGGCCCAACACTATACATCATATATACAGCCGATCTTCCAACAGCTAATAATGTATTAACTTCAACTTTTGCGGACGACACAGCTATAGTGAGCCGTAACAAATGACACATTTTAGCATCAAGAATATTAGCGAAGCTAATATGGCTAGCGAACTGGCGTATAAATATGAATGAACAGAAGTGTAAGCATATTACATTTTCGCTAAGACCAAAGGTGTGCCCGGCAGTAAAAATAAAAAATATTTTAGTACCCCAAGCGAACGAAGAAACATATCTTGGTATTCACCTAGATAGAAGGCTCACGTGAAGAAAACACATCTCTAGTAGAATAACATGTATGAAGATTAGAGCTGCAAATTTAAATTGGTATTCCTATGGTAAAGATAGCAGAATTAAATATACATATATGTATCTAAACTCCGAGATTACCCAAACACTTTGGCTAATGCTTTGGTACATTCCTGTAAATTAGATACAAATATTGCCACAAACAGACATGTACCTTCTGTGTCTGAACTTTCAATATGGAGTAAATTAGATACAAATATTGCCACAAACAGACCTAAAAGTATGATCGCTTTGAAAGCTATTATAGAAGTTGAAATGCATTTGGAAGTCGAAGTTTCTACGGCTGATAAGAAGTGAAAGGCGAACGCGTTTAGACGACGAAAAGCCTAAAATGCTATTATTTTTAAATACAAATGTTCAAAACATGTAATAATATAAGTTTAGTCGTTTTTGGAATCTACTAGAAGTTTCAACGGCTTATGAAATATTTTAATTTAATTAATAAATTTGAAAGCTTATGTGCTGAATTAAAAAAATAAGTTTAGAATAAAAATTAAAACTATTTTCAAGGTTGCAATATTCAAAAATATTTGATTTCAGTATTTAATAACATTTAGTAATATTAAATGTAATATTATATATAAATAAATTATGATAAAAATGGAGTTACTTTTACTGTTTTATGTTTATTTATTTTTATTTAGAAGCTCTTATATTTATTTCTTTCAACCGCAAAGCATTTAGTCAGAATATCATTTGGTTTAAAACAAGAACTGTAATTAATTAAGTTCAGAAAAAATATGGAATAAAAAAATTACGAAATTTTAGTATTTTATGAAAGATGAGGAAATTCCCGTCATCAAATTTTTCTTGAAAATATTAATACAGGGTATTCAAAACATTCTGACGGAGGATTTTTCCAAGTGCTATGATGACTGGAAAATTCGTTGGCATATGTGTATTGCAACGGGAGGGGACTACTTTGAAGAAGATGAAATGGACAAAATTCACCTTTCAATTTGATCACAGAGTAGTTGCGATCGCAATAGCAATATAAAATTAAAAATAGCAAAAATTGCAATTCCCTCAGTGGATAAACCTCGAGTTAAGTAACGTTGAAAAAAGTGAAGCGAAAAAGGATTTTTATC
>NW_024396366.1:15710941-15718254 GCF_016617805.1 Bactrocera tryoni | reverse complement strand
AGTCCATGTTTCTGCTATATTATGCTGCTTACGTATTCTAAGTGTGTTTGGATCGTCTCTAGAAATTTGTATCCACTTTGCAGTAGTTATTTTGCACAAAGGATTTCTATATAAATTTTTGACTAGCATCTCGAAGTTTTTAAATTCATATAGAGCCATTTGATGAATCTGGAATGGATTCGAAGGCCTTGCAAAATGAATCATATGACACACATCTGCTGGTGTATAAAGTTGAGCTGTTTTTTCTTTTTTTCGATAAGTGCAAAATCCCGGTCGCATGGCAGAAAGCTGTGCCCTGAAGTAAGAACTTTTTGATTCACTTCAGAAAAGTATTTGGTCAGAAGGCTGTGGCACAAAGCAATCATAGTCCAGTTGTTATTTTGTCCCACGCATCTATCGGACCATATAATCAATTTTCTAATTTGATCAGTTTCCAGAATACTGAATTTTGATGTAATGTGTTTCCAAATACATGAAGCTATTTCAGCAGCTCCTCTTTTAGCAATCGTTTCGTGCCATGTGTACATATCGACCGTATTTTCTGCACACTCTCTCTCTTTTTCCGTTTGAAAGCACCAAAAATAAATAAATGTTGTATTTCGTATAGAACTCCCCTCTTCAACTCTTCTTCTTTTAGGCTCGCTCAATTCAAGAAGTGAGGATAGAAATAAACGTTGCTCGTTATAATTTTTGCTATAAAAGTTATCAAAAAGGTTCTTCATTTGTTCATTATCAAGTTTTGCACAATGGAAATTACAATGGCAATCAAAAACCTATTACAAAATAGTTCAAAATGTATATGAAATAAAAATTATGTACTTAAAACGTTTTTCCACTATAACTGCTTTGGGACATTTTTTGCTGGTATAACTTCTTTTTCCTATTAATATAAGATTGCCCACTATTTCTTAGCTTTTTATTATTGAAATCTTTCCAATTTTCTAAATCTATTTTCCTTTTTGAGCCTCTAACACACTTATCAAGCACACGAGAACACTCACTTTTTGCCATTGTGCACACAATAAATAAGTCACTTGAAACGTTATTCCACTGAGTGCTTGTATTAAAATGCGATTTGAATACGAACAAGTGCCTAATATGCCTAATTTTGATTTGGATTGATAAAAGAGAGCCATTATAACAGTAATCTGCAAAAAAACCGGTTTTGAAAAAATTGTCGCTTACAACGTTATTAGCGAACATGCTTCAATTGTTGGGTGTTTTAATTTAAAATGCTCAAAAATTCTTATTTTGATCGATCTGGCCATAATGGAAAATGTTATAAAAAACGCTTATTTTGCATTTAGCGATGAACATTAAGTTACGGAGAAATGTAATTGATCTTTTTTCGCAACTTTTTATGCCCTTCCCTCCGTAAACTGATATTCCCCCTCATCTAGCCCTTCTACCATAGCAAGTTGCAGGCTATGATTTATGAAAAATTAGATTGGCATTAAGTTCTCTATTTTATTTTTAAAATACAATACTTTTTCAAAGGATAGTGTGGAGGTTTCCTTTTTAAAATGAATTCACACTGGTTCACAATAGCGTTCAGATGATAGTCTATGATTTTGGACATAATATTTTGGAGTTACTTCCATCTATAAGCTCAAATGGGACGTACGATGTTGCAAATAGACATCTACATTATGACAGTTTGAAAACTTTTTTTCGTATTCAATTACTGTCATCAAAACCCCATTTTCCAAATAATGTTAATGCGTTTCCCGGCTTAAGAAACGGTCAAGAAACTTTTCTGCGATAAATTTACTTGTGCTAGTATGCAGCTCTAAAGAAATTTAGTAGTAATTTTTAATACTTTTTTTTCAATAAAATGCGAATATTACAAACCTGGTTTTGCGAAGAAACATGAAATCAACAACTGTTACTTGAAGGAAATTCAAAGTAATCGTTAAATTCATCCTAAATTAGTTAAAATCATTATGAAGTATATTTCATTTTGAAATGTTGTATAAAACTTACCAATCATCAACAACATTTCTCAAATCTCAATGAAAATATTTATGTTTCCATACACATACACACATGCATATTACGTACAAAGTTTGTTTATTCTCTCTTGCTCTTCTAATGTAGATCATTCACAATGCGTAACCAGCTGTCAAAATTACTTGAGAAATAATGTATTTTTTTTCTTGAGCAATTACTTGAGAGCTGCGTGCGAACCTTTAAACAGAAAACTTGTTGATAATTTTTTCAAAACACAATATGTGGTAACACTGGTATTTGTCATGTCATGTAAAAAAAAAAAAAGGGAGCTGTCAGTTGACAGCTGGCAGATGTGGAGCATCGAAATTATTTTATACAAGTAATAGGTTAAAAAGTACAGATTATGACTGGAACTAAATATGATACGCAATCAAAGAATACAATATTATGAATTTTTTGATATTTGATGACAGATGGTTTATTCAATAAACATTTATTTTCTTTATATACAAAATTTTATCCAAATATTTGTTTAAAATCACGTCAACTCAATTATATTCATTATTCATCAGTGACTTCCGTAATAGTTACATACATTCGAAGTTGCCTCTGACGATATTACTGTGACAATTGGTCGATGATAACTGAAGTTACAAATGTATTAGATATCACATTATCAAGATATCTAATAAATACAGCATTTATTGTTGTTCCATATCTAGTAGTACATTCTCTCGGATTGTTGTTTATTTCCAACTGAAATTCTTCTTGGAGGAACGATATTAATGGTATATACCCATATGTAGATATGAAAGTGTAAACACAATGACTGCGACAGACTGCAGCAGCACGACAGTGAACTGAAAACGTCGTTGTTCATCTTACTACATGTACATTTTGAGAAGCAACAACAACACAATGGCCGGCATGTACACAAAACAACGCAGTTGTCCATTTTGACCCACAACGTCACGATTACGTGAAAAGATCTCGATGAAATTACAACTCCTGAAGAAATCTGCGCAGCACTAAAAAGGGAGTGCGAAATCGAAAATCTGGAGATATCGAGTGTGAAAAGTGGCACGCAAAGAGCACTTGTATGCATGCGGGCACAAGATGCCAAGGCCGCACTTAAAATAGGGAAAATAAAGATTGGGTGGTCGATCTGTCGGCTTCGAGAATATTCGCCTGTTCCCAGATGCTATAAGTGTTTCCACCTGGGTCACATGGCGCGAAATTGCTGCAGCTCGACAGACAGATCGTCCCATTGTACACGCTGTGGAACCGCGGGGCATTTAGCGAAGGTATGCACAAACGTCCCGAGCTGCATGCTCTGCAAAGGGGAGCACTCAGTATTGAGCACGACTTGCCCAAAGTATCTCGAGATGATGAAGTCTCAAAGTAAATGAAGGTACTACAGTTAAACCTTAACTATTGCGCAGCGGCCCAGGATTTGCTAGAACTGACAGTCATAGAAGAAAACATTGATGTCGCCATAAGTATGTCAGAAAAAGTGTGTGTTGTTTGAAATTGAATTGCGCAGTTCAACATAATACGCAAAAATAATTACATACATATGTACATAAGTATGTATTTTATGCGTTTAAGGCGGCCTGCACAATCCAATATAATATGTGAAAACAAATATTTGCCTTATATTTTAAATAATCAGATAATATTATTCTTTTATTTCAGATATTATTATGATTTTTATTTAATTATTCTTTCTTTTCAGGACAGATATACTTTTTTATATGACACTGCTGAATGAGTGCAACAAAGATGTCTGATCACATGTATACGTACGTGAGTAGGTAAAATATCTGCCAGGCTTAAGAAACATTCTATATGTTTACCACCACGTTTACCACGATTCTACCCGCTAATTATCTGGTGTTTTACCCGCTCATGATTGGCAGGGATAGCCTTAAGTATATCGACCACGATTCTACCCGCTAATTATCTGGTGTTTTACCCGCTCATGGTTGGCAGGGATATCACATGCACTGAGTGCTTAAATGGCCTACGCCATTGGCTTTCTTCTGTGAGTCTGGAACTGGAGGAGCTCAAAACAGAACTTTTACTCATAAACACCGGGAAGGTAGACGAACGAATAGGGCTCACCATAGGAGTACTTCACAGCCGCAGCTGAAGTATCTGGGAAAAATATTGGACTACAAATTAAAATTTTTAGAAACTTCGAAACTTTAGTTCCAGCCGGCGATTCTTAATAGCGAAAGCAATGAGCTTCGTAATACTGTACGCAGCACCAGTATGGATACAGGCAATGGATATAAAAGCGTATGCTAAACAAATAATTGCAGTGCATAGGCTTTCTGCAATTCGAGTAATAAGTGCTTTCCGGACTACATCAACCGACGCTGCTGAAGTATTAGCCAGCATGCCGCCCATTGACATCCAGGGAGATGAACTCGAGCGCCTAAAACAGTATCGGCAAAGACAGAGGAGAGGAACAAAAGCATTAAAATGTGGCAGGAGCGGTGGAATTCCTCATCCAAAGGGCGTTGGACCCACCGACTGATACCGGACATCCACTCGTGGATAGACAGACGACAGAGACCTTGACTTTTATCTGACTCAAATACTTAGTGGACATGGGTGCTTTAGAAGCTACCTTTTCAGATTCCACAATGACATTAGTCCGAACTATCCGACAAACTAAAAATCACACTTGGTGGTGGTTTTACGGTCGATAATCTAACGACACTCATGTGTCAGTCGACTGATAATTGGAAAGCTGTCAGCGAAGCGTCAGCATCTATAATGACAAAACTGAGACTTTTTGAACAAATTAGGCGTCCGTCAGTCCGCACAATAGAGGAGACTTAAACGTCCTGTCCCTCCCACGAAGTAATACTTAATCGGTGGTTCCGTGGGATACATATTTGGGGGTACATATTTATATGCGATGTATGAAGATGTATGAGCGTGCATACATATTGACGCAGATTTTTGCGAGAACGACATTGACAAATATGATAAATCGACAACAGCTATGTTGCCACTTTTGTCACTTCTTTCTGTGTTTTGCGAGTTTGCGCGGTTGTCAGTTTTCCTTTCTAGAGCAATCATCAGAAAGTTGTTCAATTTATGATTTTTAGCTTTTGCCATCGTCGCGAAAAGACACTTTAGGCAAAGGCATGCTCGGTAATGGTGTTTGCTTTTATGAATGAAGCGAGTTTGCCTGTTGAAAGTGCGGTTGTGTCATGAATGAAAAAGCTTTTGTTGTGTGTTTTTCTACTAATTTGGGCATCGACTATTGACTTGTGACGCTGCTGGTGCTATTTGAAACGATTGTTGTTTTTGTAGAAGAATATTTGTAATTTTTGCGGATGACATATCTACATGTGAAAGCATATAAGTATGTATGTTGTGTATGTGTTATTTGTGTGAGAATGTCACATGCACATATTTACATGTGTACGCTTATAAGTATGTATGATGCTATTTTAAACGATTGTTGTGTTTGTAAAGCAATTTTTGACGTTTTTGTGGGTGACATATTTGCATGTGTGCACATATGTATACAAGTATGTAGGTTTGTGTATGCGTTATTTGCGCCAATGTCATACGCACATATTTGTGTATGTACATACATATGATCAGTGCATGTTATTATTGATAAGTGATAATATGATTTGAGTACGCGAAAGCGATTATAAACACATATGGTCATGATACAGTGACTCACACGACTAACCGGATGCGTGCATTGCCAATGATGGCACCCTCCAATCATATAGTGAACATCTTAAAAATTTAGAGAAATAACTCGCAACATACAAAATTCGTTCCACACAACTAACCGGAAAATTACAAAAAGTAACCTACAAGTAACGGTACTGCTGATCGTTGTGGAATTCCACTGGAACAAACACTGAATATTCTATTTCGACATATTAGTAGTTACCGGTAAGTCTGAGAGTAAACCACACGATAATATGACGCCCCGCATACTCATACTTGTACCGAAATTCGGAAGCTAATTATTCAGTTACGGGAAGAAGGAAAAACCATTGTAGATACTTCGGTGATTGTGAAAAGGAGTACTTCAACTGTCTTCGATATTGTTTAAATGAGTTAAGCATCCCCCCACTTTAATCGGAAAAACTAGCACACACTAATACTTGACGACACCACACTCGCACACAAGACAACTCACCACACTTGTACGTCCACCCACCCAGCATAAAGGATGGTCTCCTGAGCAGATTCAACACATTCGTCTTCATACAATTCCCACGTCAACATTTTCGTTCGACACACTGCGCACATCATCAATTCGAGATTTTATACATAGTTACAAGTATCCGTGCATTCAACTCAATTTTCGGTCAACAGCACCCGTCCCGTCCCCGATAGTGTGCATTTTCGGCAACAGCGATCTGGCGCGCTATCTTATTCTACCATTTAAGTCGATTACTTAAATAACTAAAACCCTTAATTATAAGTAAACAATATTTATAAAACGTAAAATATTTTCGTGCTAAATAAACATATAAATTATAAAGTTCAGCGAAACGGAGATTTTATTTTATTGTGCGGAATAACCATTTAATAGTGAAACGGAATTGAGTTACAACTTTAAACTAGATATTATAAAAAAAGTTTGAGAAGGAAAATAGAATCGAATAATATTAGTAGAGCTGGTCAAGGAAAGAAGCTAACACAAGCCGAAGAAAAGTAAAACACTGAAAATTGTTGAAAAAAATTCCTTTTGCTGGGCGGAAAATGTAAAAAACATATTGGAAAATGAAAAAGGCAAGAAGGTTTCATAGCTGAAATAATTCGCCGCACACCCTTAGGAGGCTTCGATTTCACATGGAAAACAGTATGCTCCGCGTATAAGAAACCCGCTTATAAGAAAAGTCCGTTTATAAGAAACAGTTTTTAAACACCTTGGACCACTTAAGTATTTTCATCTAAATAAGACCTCTTAAAAGAAAAACCGCTAACAAGAAAAAACCGGATAAAAGAAATTTTTTTCCCTCACGAAATTTATCTGCACATATAAAAAAAAACCTCTTTAAAAGAAATAACTTTCAAAACTTTGTGCTGTTATATCTTAAATGTATTAAAATTTGTATCTGGCAACGCTAAAATTTACTTCACAGCTGGTTTAAAAAAAGAAAATAATCGAAAAAAGCAAGAAGTAAAAATGGAAAAAAATAAAAGAAACGCTTTGCCAATTAAAACAAAAATCAAACTTGTGGAAGAAG
Organism: Bactrocera tryoni; assembly: GCF_016617805.1. NCBI lineage: Eukaryota > Metazoa > Arthropoda > Insecta > Diptera > Tephritidae > Bactrocera > Bactrocera tryoni. Next base: position 15,711,064 of record NW_024396366.1, on the reverse strand, counting down.
CAAAAAGCGGCAAAGCCCGAAGCGAAATTTCCAAAAAATATAATACTGCAAGCAGCACGATTTCGAATTTTGAAACAATCGAAAGAACTCAGTGAAAAGAGCTATACCTGCCGGAACTTAAAG